>NW_015971547.1:699509-828112 GCF_000182565.1 Spizellomyces punctatus DAOM BR117
GTGTGTCTAATGACATCCAGCATGACTCCAAGACCCCAGAAGATCACCTGGACCACCTCAAGCAGGTTCTGCAAGCCCTCAGGCAGAACAAGCTGTATGCCAACCCCAGCAAGTGCCAGTTCTTCAAGCAAGAAGTAGAGTTTCTTGGCCATGTAGTCTCACATGAAGGAGTCAAGCTTGACCCCAAGAAAGTGCAGACTGTTCAAGAATGGCCCACCCCTCAGAGTGTCACTGAAGTCAGACAGTTCATGGGCCTGGTGAACTACTTCCATAGCTTTCTGGAGGACCTGGCAGAGCAAGCTGCACCATTGACAGACCTGTTGAGGAATGACAAGCCCTGGACCTGGTCTGAACCTCAGGAGAAAGCTTTTCAGCAGCTGAAGGATATGGTTACCAAAGCTCCTGTACTCAGACCCTTTGACCCAGCCTTGCCTACCACTGTCTTCCCTGATGCCTCAGGCTATGCAGTTGGAGCATGGCTTGGACAGGATGATGGGAAAGGCATGAGACCAGTTGCCTACCACTCCAGGAAGATGGCCCCAGCAGAGACCAGATATGACACCAGAGAACAAGAGCTGTTAGCCATCCATGATGCCCTCAGAGTTTGGAGGCCCTACTTGGAAGGAACCCCCTTCAAAGTTATCTCAGACCACCAGTCCCTCAAGTGGCTACAGAACCAGCCCTTCTTGACCAGAAGACAAGCCAGATGGGTCATGAACTTCCAATCTTTTGACTTTGAGATTGGCTATGGCCCAGGAAGACTCCACACAGTGGCAGACATCCTGTCTAGAAGACCAGACCTGGCCCTAAGATGCATCAAGTGCAAGGCCTTGGTGACAGCAGAGTTGAATGCTGTGACCCACACCACCAGCACCCTTCAAGAGAGATTGAAGACCAGTACCACAGAAGACCCAGAACTTCAAGAGCTCATCCAAGCTTTGGATGACCCCAGGAGACCAGAAGACCAGCAACAAAGGCTCAAGTACCTCAGCCATCAAGATGGGTTACTCTATTTCCAGGGCAGGATCTTTGTTCCTAGTGACCCAGACCTAAGGTTGAGCCTACTCCAAGAAACCCATGACACTCAGTATGCTGGACACTTTGGCATCACCAAGACCCATGATGCCCTAGCAAGGCATTACTACTGGCCAAGGATGTACAAGGACATTAAGAAGTATGTCAAGTCTTGTGATTCCTGCCAGAGAAGCAAACCTAGTCAGCAACCACCAGCAGGCTTGCTGCAGCCCCTCCCAGTACCTAAGACCAGATGGAGCCAGATTTCCATTGACCTGATCCCTGACCTACCTGTGACTTCCTCTGATCACAATGCCATCTTTGTCATTGTTGACAGATTGTCAAAGAGAGGCCACTTCATCCCTACCACCACCAGAGCCTCAGCCAAGGACCTGGCCCTGCTCTTCTTGAAGCACATCTTCAAGCACCATGGCCTCCCAGAAGTGATTGTATCAGACAGAGACACCAAGTTCACCAGTTCATTCTGGTCCAACTTGATGCAACTCTTAGGCTGCAACACCCTCCTAGCCACTGCAAGGCACCAGCAGACCAATGGACAGGCAGAGAGAACCATCAAGACTTTGACGATTTACCTCAGAGCTTTCCTGCAGTACAACATGAAGAATTGGGAAGATCTTCTCCCCTTTGCTGAGTTTGCCTACAACAACAGTATCTCAGAAACCACAGGCTTTACCCCATTCTACTTGGAGAATGGCCAGCATCCCAGGACCCCAGCAACACCACCAGGAGAAAGCAATGATCTTGAAGCAACAGACTTCCACCAGTATATTCAGCAACTGCTTCAAGTAGCCAAGGATAACATGATACTGGCCCAAGAAAGACAAGTTCAGCAAGCCAACAAGTCTCTCAGCAAAGCTACCCCCTAGGCTCCAAAGTTTGGCTGTCTAGAGAAGGTATCACCCCAGAAGAAGAAGCCCAGAGGCCAGCCCAGAAACTTCTTCACCCCTGGCTTGGACCTTACAGAATCAAGGCCAAGGATGAATTTCAGAATTACACCCTGGAGCTCCCCAGCACCATGAAGATTCATCCAGTGTTCCATGTGAGACTCCTCAAGCCTTACCTGGACCCCACAGAGGAGTTCCCTACCAGACCAGTACCCCCTGAGCCTGAGCCAATTACCAGCAAGGAGAAGAGTTTTGGGAAGTTGAGAAGATTCTTGACCACAAGACCAGAAGGAAGAAGAATCTCTACCTCATCAAGTGGAAAGGCTATCCCTCCTCTCAGAACACCTGGGAACCAGAAGAATACCTCCTACCCCATGGCAGAGAAATCTTGAAGGAGTTCCTAGCCCAGAAGGGAGCTTAATCTTAAAGTGGGGGAGTGTGACAGAATTCTTCTGTCAGTGCTATGGTTATACTGGTTAGATGTGGTTCCAAACTAGTGGTCACATGACTTTGCTGATGGTGTCAGCATTCATTTGACCAGAATTAGATAAATAAGCAGATTTAGCCATTTCTGGCTAAATTAGATGAGTATCCTGACACACTGGCATCTGCCCCTTTCAATCAAGTGGCACAGTGTATTTAGGATGACTTGTCTCACTTGTGATTGGCTATAAATGGTGCAATAGGCTGACAAATAGTTTAGGATGATGTGGGTGAGATCTGATTGGGTAGTTAGGATATAGCATTTGTCAGCCCCTTTGTCTATAAAAAGAGGACCTCTCTGAGGCCCCTCAAAGGAAAAATAACAAGTAGTAACCAAGTCTTCCCTAGTTTTCTGTTGTCTTCTTGTCCCTGCTGTATAGGTGGAGGCATTGCAGATAAACAAATCACGATTCTGGACATGGATATGAAGGAGCAGATGGCTGATTACTTCACCAAGCCATTAACCCAGGAGGATCATAATCGATTGAGACAGCGAATCATGAGTGGACTGGATAATATTCAAATGCACACATGACCCATGTATGTGGCAGCAAACTTTGTGGAAGTGCAACTGGATGATAATGGTGGAATGTGAAAAATGAATATGAATAATATTATCTACACAGCAATACCCAAACCACCCAAACCACCCAGTCCGCCTGCACTGCCCACACCACCAAAACCACCAAAAGGACCAAACAGACCCTCAAAACCCTCCAAATCCTCGCCCTCCAACTCCTCCTCAGTCTCCTCCTCCCCCTCTTCCTCACCCCTTCTCACCACCTCCGCAAACTCCTCCCCTTCATCCATCACCACCTCTTCCAAGAGTCTGGTGAGCTTCGTGATCTTGTCACATACTGCAACTGCAGCCTTCTTCTTCGCATGCTGGGCTTTCTCCTTCTGGAGCTCACTAGGTGGCCATGAGCCTCCAGTCTTGTACCCTCTGTTCAAACTAAGGTCCTGGAGACCATGGTATGTGCCAAGTGCTTGCAAATGGATGGGACTCTGTACAGGCAACAACCGCATAACATCCCTCTCAGTCTTGGCCAAACCCAAATGCCTTCACAACACCTCCTCTTGGTCCTTCCGATGTTGCAAAAAGGCCCAATGCCGTGCTGCCTCCACAAACTCGCTTTCAAGTGTGCTCAGTCTGTGTGCAGGCTCCGGCATCTTCCCCACCACACTGGCTACCCTTCCTCTTAGCCCCTAAAACCACAGCCTCAAAAACCCTCCTCCTGGGTCTCTCCTCCAAAATGGAAGTCTCCCTCCCTATGCCAGACGGTCCCACACCCAACACCACACTTGGAGTGGTGGTCTCGGCCTCTGAAGGAGGAGGGGCTGGGAAAAGCCCTGGTTGCTCCATAGGGACCAAAGGGACATCAGAACTGGCTGTGGAGCTCTCCGCTGTCATCTCACACAACTGCCACGAGAACAAGGTATGCAAAGTTTCACTGGGAACTTTGCCTTTTCCCTTCTCTTCCTTGGGGGCCATACTACAAAAAAAAAAAAAAAAAAAAAACTGGAAACACCATTAGCAGCTAGCCAAATGAGCTCTGCAAGTCTGCAATGCTGTCACAGCAGGTCTTACAGTTGATAGAAGTATGTGTGAAAGTGTAGAAAGTCAGTGGGCAATGGGTTCTTGTCTTGTAAAGAAAATAGCAGTTCAGACTTTTGACAGGTCTGAGTGGGGGTGTTAGCGATCACAGGTAGCAGACCTCTAAGCCACTTAACCGCTACGCCACGCAGGCGCATCTTCACTGTGCCACGCGCCACATGTGCCATGCGCGTCATTAGATTTCTCTTGCATCGCTAGTAGTATATTCAATGGTGACTTCTTAACATACAATAGACTTACATCTATACAAGAGTATAGTTCACTCTGTTCCTACTCTCTATCACTAATACATTCCCTATAGGAATATACCCTCACTAGCTAACAATCAGAACTCTTTTCTTGTTGTTTGAATCAGTTTCCTAGCACAATTTTCAATAGGTTATGAGCCCTGAATAGGCATAACTGACTTCACAACTTCAAAAAACTAGATTTTGATCTCCACACCTACCTACCTGTCTATTTGACATCCTACCTGCCTACCTACCTGCCTCCTTACCTTCCTATCATCATCATCAGATCATGTGCAATCACACAGTACCCTGTCCCATCATACTAACTTGCCTTTGACTAGCAATGTCAGAAAATGATTTGACAAGAATATAGCTGCACTGTAGGGCTTTCCAGATATGCTTTGGTTTGAGTCAATAGGTTCAGGACTTGCCGAGTTTGTTATTCAATTTCTGTCACGGACCTGCATGCAGGTTGATGAATGAATTCACTTAATTCTAAACAACGAAACATATGCCCTGTTTATATTCCAGGTAGAGACACATATGGAAAGACTTGTATTTAAGGTCTATATGCGTGGCAACATCCAAGCGGGTCCCAAATAATGCTTAGACCCCATGCAATGTATGATCGATCGATCTCACATGATACCCCAGCTCATGTGATATGTGGCACCTATATGTCACCAGCAGCTCGAGATCTCCGCAGTGTAGCATGCTACAGGGTGGAGAATCGACACCAGCGTTGCGCACTCTAGAGAGACGTGCATCAGTATGAGCGCAGCGTCCGCTTTGGAGCCGCTCTCCAGAATTCTGGCTGAATTGCGGTCCCGGTACGTTCTTTGTGGTCGAGCTATGGTACCAACTTGGAGGTCTTATCCGTCGTCCTTTCCTTGTATTTGAACAGGAATGACGATGCTCGTCTGAGAGCCGCAAATGAATTGAGAGACCACGTAAAGTATTTCCGCACCTGTCTGGTTGGAGTCACACATCGTTGACATCTAGAATAGGTTATAGCTGTTTCGCGCGAGATTTCAGGGGAGGCATTCACCAAATTCGTGAATGATGTGAATCGCCGAATATTTGAACTTATTCACAGCAACGACAACAATGACAAGATTGGTGGAATTTTAGCCATTGGTATTTCAGTGTAGAAACTGCGACATGAACGCTTGCCAGGATGGTTGATAGGTGTCATCTTCAGACAAGCTGATCGATTTCGATGGCGAAGAAAATACCACCAAAATTACACGATTCGCAAATTATCTCCGAATTGTTTTGCCGGGGAGTGATCCACAAATTACAATCCTGGCAGCGAAGGCATTGGGTAAGCGGAAGCCTGCCAAGTGATGCCGATAAATTATTTACCTATCTTTTGCAGGACGCTTGGCGCTTTCAGGTGGTACACTCACCGCGGAGTTTGTGGAGTTTGAAGTAAAGCGCGCTCTCGAATGGTTGCAAGGTAAGGTGAAGCGAGCTTAGATACTGTCCTGTATTCTTAAGACCAAATGCCTATAGGAGATCGACATGAGGCCAGGCGCTATGCCGCAGTGCTTGTACTACGTGAATTGGCCGTGAGTGCCCCCGACGTTGATATACGCCTACGTTGGGCAAATCCTTGACCTGATTTGGGCGGCGCTGAGAGATAATAGGGTAGGTATGCGATAGAGTACCACTGAATATCAGACTATCTCATCAATTGGCAGGTAGTGATACGAGAAGGGGCGGCGGATGCACTTAACGCGACGTTGGCCCTCGTTCAAGTCCGAGAGAATAGACAAAGGAAACAGTGGTATCAGAAGATCTTAGAAGAAACTCAAAGAGGCTTCAAAACCGGCAATGCAGATGCCATCCACGGATCGCTTTTAACGTTAAGAGAGCTGATAAGTCAGAAAGGGATGGTAAGACTAAATATCATCGCTACAGTTTGCGACACGATTTTCAACTCTGGAAGCTAGTATCCCCAAGAAAAGTACAAAGGTCTATGTGAATCGGTGTTGAAGTACAAGGATCATCGAGATGGCCTAGTTCGTCGTACCGTTATCTTGATGATTCCATCCCTAGCACAATTCGACGCTGCGGATTTTGTCGCTGCCTATTTGAATGGGTGTATGGCATATTTACTCTCGCAGCTGAAGAAGGACCGTGACCGCTCAGCGGGTGAGCTGATGAACTGCATTTGAGAAATTTCCGATATGTACTCAACACATACCGTCTTCTTACAGCCTTTATCGCAATCGGTAAAGTTGCCATTGCTGTTGGAAGCAGCATAGGACCATATCTGGATGGAACGCTTCAGAATATCAAAGATGGCTTGAACATTAAAGGGTCGTTACACTCTTTAAATGTTATTTTCAAGCTAGCTTAAACCGTCTCATACGTTGACCTTACAGGAGGGGCAGAGTTACCCATGAAGCACCTATTTTCCAGTGCATCAGCATGCTTGCTCAAGCGGTCGGTCCAGCTCTTACCAAATACATGCACGATCTACTTGAGCAGATGTTTTCCGGTGGACTTTCTGAGCCATTGCGCCAGGCTCTGGTTGACCTCTCGGTGTACATCCCACCACTCTTAAGTATCATCCAAGGTATTGCAGTCCTATATCCCTACTGTTATTAGGTGCTAGGCTACCCATCAATCTAATGACCTGATTTATGTTAAAGAGAGATTATTGAACTTGCTTTCCATGATCCTTTGTGGTCAACCATATCGCCACCCGGGCTCACCAGCGCGTACCACGCAAACACCTCTCACGGGCACTATGCGAGATTTTCAGGTGCGACGGAATGACTGTGGGTCCACCGTATCTTCTGCTTAATCAATTATTTGACCAGACCCAAACCGAAGTCCATGATGTCGAAACCATAATACTCGCCTTGACTACACTAGGAGGCTTTGACTTTGCAGGTTCTAATGTGATTGCTCTCGGTACCTGTAGCCACATCTAAGCTCATCTAAATGTCCTTAGGGTACATGCTGCACGAACTCATTCGCGAATGTGCTGTTTCATATTTGGACGACGATAACACGGAAGTTAGAAAAGCGGCTGCTCTGACCTGTTGCCACCTGCTTGCGCGAGATCCTGTGTGCTACCAGGTACCTGTTAATATCTTTCACTGTCGCAGCTTCGTCAAGACATTGTGTGACCCTTGAAATAGACCAGCAATCATGCCATGCAAATCATGGGCGAAGTATTAGAGAAGCTTCTAACTGTTGGAATAACTGACCCAGGTCCGGTAGCAGTGCATTCAAGGGGTTGGCATGATTCCCTCATTCACGCAGAATCGCTTCGCAGATCCGGTTATACGGCAAGCGGTTCTATCCTCTCTAGACGAACGCTTTGATTATCACTTGGCCCAAGCCGAACATATACGCACGCTCTTCATTGCACTGAATGATGAAGTTTTTACGATACGTGAGCTGGCGATAACGATCATCGGTCGCTTGACAGTTCAGAATCCGGCCTATGTTCTCCCGTCACTGCGCAAAACCTTAATTCAGCTTCTAACTGAACTAGAGTATTCGGGGGCAAGGTAGCGCAATGATCAGGATGTCTGTCATAGTCTACGTTGTTCCTAATCACATCCACTTAGTCGTCAACGAGAGGAAAGCGCTCGGCTTCTGAGTCATCTCGTCTCCGCCGCTCAAAGGCTTATTAAACCCTATGTTGAACCTATTCTGAAAGTGCTTCTTCCCAAAGCGAGAGATCCAAGTTCTGGGGTTGCGTCGAGGGTGTTGACTGCCATTGGGGAACTCGCACCAGTTGGTGGTGAAGGGCTGCTTCCTTTTTTGGATGATTTGATGCCGATTATTATGGAGACCCTGCAAGACCAGAGTAGTTCCACGAAGCGGGAATCAGCATTGCGTACGCTTGGCCAACTGTCGAGTAATACCGGCTGGGTCGTGGAACCTTACCTCAAATACCCGAATCTCCTTGGAGTGTTAATTGATATTTTGAAGACCGAACAGTCACCTGGGATTCGCCGAGAAACCGTGAAAGTTATGGGCATCATTGGTGCCTTAGATCCTTACAAGCATAAGGTAGTGAAGGTGCGATTCTCATACTTCGTCTTCACCATTAAGCAATTTTTTAGATTGCATCGCGAGACCCTGAAACCGTCATTAGTGGAGCTATTGCAGAAATTCAAGCAATGCCCTTAACCATGAGTCCATCAGCGGAAGATTATTATCCTACGGTTGCCATAAATGCGTTGATGAAGATATTACGTGACCCATCCTTGAGCATTCACCATACAGCCGTCATCCAAGCTGTGATGTACATCTTTAAAACCCTAGGACTTAAGTGTGTCCCGTTCCTGCCGCAGGTGAGGAATCCAGAAGCCTTGTACCACCCTATAGGTTTACTCACTAAATTCACAAGATTATGCCACCATTTCTTACCATGATGAGGACGTGTCCAATTGGGATGCTGGAGTTTCACTTCCAGCAATTGGGACTTCTGGTCTCTATAGTAAAGCAACACATCCGCAGCTACCTAACGGATCTACTTTCGCTGATACAAGAGTACTGGAGCCCGACATCGAACATTCAAATTACTATTTTGTCTCTGGTGGAAGCGATTGCTATAGCGCTGGACGGAGAATTCAAGGTCTATCTACCCACCCTCCTTCCTCAAATGCTCCAAATCTTCGATGCCGATACAAGCGAAAGACGTCAGCCAACTCAGAAGGTTCTGCATGCAATGATAACATTCGGTTCCAACTTAGAGGAATATTTGCATTTGGTGGTACCCGTGGTAGTAAAGCTTTTCGAGAAACCGGACGTTCCAGTGCATCTGCGCAAGCATGCCATTCAAACAATTGGCATGCTTTGCAAGAAAATTAATTTTGCCGACCAAGCCTCGCGGATTATCCATCCGCTCGTTCGTGTGCTGGCAATACCGCAGCCGGAACTGCGTGCAGCGGCGATGGACACGCTTTGCGCCCTTGTGTACCAGCTGGTGTCCGATTTTGCCATTTTTATCCCCATGATCAACAAGGTAGCGTCCATTCTTTGATTCGATCCCTCACCGTAGACTCAACTAAATGGAATCACCAGATGTTGGTTAGGCATCACATACAGCATCCGAAATATGACCTGCTAGTTTCGAAGTTACTAAAGAATGAACCATTGCCCCAAGAATTGGGTAGTGATGGTGAAGAAAGGTACACCCGAACTGATGCGAGGATGTTTCTACGATACTTACCATCGATAAGCAGATATAGCGAAACCCTCGCCGATGACTCACCCGCAGAAGCGGCAACGAAGAAGCTGCCAGTCAATCAGCAGCAACTCAAGAAAGCGTGGGAAACGTCGCAACGCTCAACAAAAGATGATTGGGCGGAGTGGATCCGTCGCTTCAGCGTGGAGTTACTAAAAGAGTCCCCTTCGCACGCCTTACGAGCATGTGCAAGCTTAGCCGGCGTGTACTACCCCTTAGCTCGCGAACTGTTCAATGCAAGCTTCGTATCATGTTGGAGCGAACTGTACGATCAGTTTCAAGATGAGCTTGTACGTTCTCTCGAAACTGCTCTTACATCCCCAAATATACCGCCGGAAATACTACAAACTCTCTTGAATCTTGCTGAGTTCATGGAGCACGACGACAAGGCTTTGCCAATCGACATCCGCACTCTAGGGCTGTATGCTGCCAAGTGTCACGCATATGCAAAGGCTCTACACTACAAGGAATTGGAATTCATTTCGGAACCCCTCACTAATACCATCGAAGCGCTTATCAGCATCAACAATCAGCTACAACAGCCAGATTCTGCTATTGGAATTCTTACGTATGCCCAACAAAACCATGATGTTGAACTAAAGGAATCTTGGTACGAAAAACTACACCGATGGGAGGATGGCTTGGCCGCTTACGAGAGAAAGCAAGCCGAGGATCCGCTGTCAGTAGAGGCCACATTGGGAAGGATGCGGTGTTTGCATAATCTTGGGGAATGGGAAGCTTTATCGCAGCTTGCCCAGGAACGCTGGGCTTACGCAAACAGCGATGTTAAAAAGGCCATAGCACCTCTCGCCGCTGCTGCGGCCTGGGGCCTCGGTCAGTGGGATCTCATGGATGAATATATTGCGGTAATGAAGCAAGAATCTCCGGACAGTGCCTTTTTCCGTGCCATTCTCGCGTTGCATCGAAATCTGTACCCTCAGGCAGCCCGCTTTATTGATAAAACTCGCGATTTGTTGAACACGGAGCTCATGGCTTTAGTGGGGGAAAGCTACAGTCGTGCCTATAAGTAAGCGTCCATAGAAAGGTATTGTCAGTGAAGCATGTCTAATCGTGTGCTGAAAATTGTAGCGTGGTGGTGCGCATTCAAATGTTGGCCGAGCTGGAGGAAATAATTACCTACAAACAATTGTACGAACAGCCGGACCGCCAGGCCGCTATTCGAAGGACGTGGATGTCGCGGTATGCATTCATCAATGCACTGTCAGGGAGTGACAACTAAACATTTTCTTTTAAATAGGCTGCGAGGATGCCAGAGAAACGTGGAAGTGTGGCAGAGAATTCTTAAAGTTAGAGCTCTGGTGATAGCCCCGCAAGATGACATGGAGATGTGGATAAAATTCGCAAATCTGTGCCGGAAAAGTGGGAGGTTAGGCTTATCGCATAAAACACTCTCTGGGCTGCTTAATGTGGAAGCGAAAGATTTTAGTACCTTGGTGAGTAATTGGGCAAGTGGGGCGAGGAGACACTGATGATTTACTGAACAGATTCACAGGCCATTCGAGATGACGCTCCACAGGTGGTTTACGCTTGCTTGAAGCATTTATGGGCGTCAAGCATGAAGGAACAGGCGTTTGGTCAGATGAAGGAGTTCACAAAGAGTATAGTTGAGAGATTAGGTTTGACGACGCTGAACGATATCCACGCACATGTTGATGGCCAGAGTGGAGATGCTAGTAAACTCGGACCCGTACGACTGTTGGCGCGTTGCTATTTGAAATTAGGCGAGTGGCAGAGTGCGCTTCAAGAAGAGCTCAACGACGTACGTATCAAGGTTTTTGCTGGGCGCACCGCAAAACTCATGCTTACGGTATAGTTATTCTTATCTATTGATAGGCTGTCATACCAGAGATCCTTCGCTCGTATTTGGCTGCAACACACTGCGATAAGGATTGGTATAAAGCATGGCATGCATGGGCCTTAGCGAATTTCGAAGTGATATCTCATTATGAAAAAGTTCATGAGAGTATCCCGCCCCAAATATTAGTTGCGCACGTAGTTCCCTCAGTGCAAGGTACATTCGACTCTGAGTGGTCCCGGTACTTATTCAGCTAAATTCATTCTTGGCTAGGCTTCTTCCGGTCTATTGCTCTGTCGAAAGGGAACTCACTGCAGGACACCTTAAGGTTACTGACCCTTTGGTTCAAGTACGGATTCCAGCAGGATGTAAATATAGCTATTGGCGAAGGCTTTAATAGTGTTAGCATCGACACGTGGCTTCAAGTAATACCCCAGGTTTGTCCCTGTGTGGAGGATTCCATACCCTCATTTTTCTGACCCCTCCTTTTTTGTACTGTACCTCACTATTCCCTCACCTCCATTCGCAGTTGATAGCAAGAATTCACACTCCTAGTCCACATGTGCGCCGCCTAATCCACCAGCTCCTGTCCGACGTCGGTAAAGAACATCCTCAGGCACTCGTGTACTCATTGACAGTTGCCTCGAAGTCTCAAAGTACCTCAAGGAAGAAATCTGCCTTGGCGATCATCGAGAAGATGCGAATGCATAGTGCAGTTTTGGTTGAGCAGGTAGACTTCGCGTGGAGGTCACGCTCGCGCCCCCACCGCGGGCTGAATGGAAATTTCCTCTTCTCTCTTAGGCGTTGCTCGTCAGTCAGGAGTTGATTCGTGTAGCGATTCTTTGGCACGAGATGTGGCATGAAGGTTTGGAGGAGGCTTCAAGGCTCTACTTTGGGGATCATAATGTGGAAGGCATGTTTACGACTTTGGAGCCTTTGCATCACATGCTGGAGCGAGTACGTCAGCATTCTGCAAGTAACGTTTGTTTGTTAGTAACATGCTAATCTTCGATTCAAGGGCCCTGAGACCTTGCGCGAGATTTCTTTCAACCAAGCATTCGGGCGCGACCTTCAGGAAGCTTTGGATTGGTGTAAGCGCTTCAAAAGAACTCAGAACGTCAATGATATTAATCAAGCGTGGGACCTCTACTATCTGGTGGTAGCCCGCAAAACCCATATGTCCTTCTTTGAGGTATACTTATCATGACGACTTTAGGTGTTCCGGCGAATAAATAAGCAGCTGCCGCAGCTGACAACACTGGAGTTACAATATGTGTCTCCAAAGCTATTGGCTGCGCGAGATCTTGAGCTTGCCGTACCGGGTATATAATTGTGAAATTGGTCATGACCAAATTGACTTCTACCAGCTCACCGACCTCTAACATTAGGGACATACCGAAGTTCCGAACCTGTGGTTAAGATCGCGTCTTTCGTACCTACATTAACCGTAATGACGTCGAAGCAAAGGCCGCGCCGCTTAACAATAAAAGGGAACGATGGAAAAGAATACCAATACCTCCTTAAAGGTAGAAAATGGAAACACTTCGCGCTGGCGGCCTATAAATTAACACCATTGGTGATTAGGTCATGAGGATCTTCGGCAAGACGAGCGAGTCATGCAATTGTTCGGCCTTGTCAACACATTACTTGCAACGGATGCGGAAACGTTCAAAAGGCATCTCAGCATCCAGCGTTATCCAGTGATTCCACTTTCGCCAAACTCTGGTCTGATCGGATGGGTGCCCCACTGTGATACATTACACACATTGATCAGGGATTACAGAGAAAGCCGCAAGATCCTATTGAACATTGAACACAGATTAATGTTGCAGGTAGTTATCGGCTGCCATGAAGATGACCAGCGTCTGTGCTAATCCAGCATTGTCTTCAGATGGCTCCGGATTACGACAACCTGACGTTGCTGCAGAAAGTCGAGGTCTTCGAATATGCTTTGGAGAACACCACTGGACAAGATTTATATAAAGTACTTTGGTTGAAAAGCAAGAATTCAGAGGTAATATTTTCTATGCATCATTAGGGCATGTGCCTGTACTTTGGCTTACTTAAGGACACGAAGGTATGGCTGGATCGACGAACAAACTATACGCGATCGCTCGCAGTGATGTCTATGGTCGGCTATATATTGGGACTCGGGGACCGACATCCATCAAATCTCATGCTGGACCGTTTTACTGGGAAAGTCATCCACATAGACTTTGGCGACTGTTTTGAGGTAGATTCAAATCATACTACGCGAATCACTGGTACAGTGTCATGTTTATTGACGTTAGCATATAGGTTGCGATGCATCGAGAAAAGTTCCCTGAGAAAATACCATTCCGACTAACAAGGATGTTGATTAACGCCATGGAAGTACGTATCACCTCGTTATGAGAATTTTACGCTTTCACAATTACGATTAACTTGTTAACACGACATGTCAACCTCAGGTCAGTGGAATCGAAGGGAATTTCCGCATCACTTGTGAGATCGTAATGAGCGTCCTGCGCGACAACAAGGACAGTCTGATGGCTGTGCTTGAAGCTTTTGTGTATGACCCCCTTATCAATTGGAGGTTACTGTCGACGGCTAGTCCGAAGCCAGGTCTTGTTGTTTTTGCTGATTTCTGACTAACCCAGTAAGAATGCTTACCTTGTTTTTTTCTCGACAGATGCCAAACCCATGCGCCAGACAAAAATGGAGAATGGTGAGATCTCTAATGTAATGGGCGTCCGTGGCATCGATCAGAAGTGTGACATCGCAAATCTGTAGATATTTTGGATGAACCTGTGCAAACACGAAACTTTCCCGCCAGTCGGAAGCTGCAGCGAAATGAGAACGATCTTATCGCCAATGGTTGTTGATATATGGTGTTCAAAATCTTTACAATTCATTTATTTTTTTTTTTGCCCTGTAGAGGAGGATCAGATTGGAAAACCTGAGGCGCTAAACACCCGGGCATTAACAGTCATCAATCGCGTTTCGAATAAGCTGACGGGTAAGCTTCTGATATTGGTTTTGCCTGTCTGCGCTCCAGTAGCTGATGGCAATTATTCCGAACAGGTCGTGATTTCAAGCCAAATCAAACGTTGGATGTACGAAATCAAGTGCACCGACTAATTTTACAGGCCACATCACTAGAAAACTTATGTCAGGTGGGTGTTGCTCGACTGTGGATCTTTCTGTTCCTCTACATCTAATCCTCATTCGGGGCTGTTTTCTAGTGTTATATTGGTTGGTGTGCGTTCTGGTAAACTGGCGGTTTGACGGCGTAAGCACGTATAATTGTAATACTATAGTGAGCCGCTAAATCTCTTCTCGCCTTTGAATGATCTTAGGGTTGTGCTGGTGGGTCTTCTTCAATGTTCGGCCGGCCCGCACATCGCTTGAACCAACGCTCCACAGGTCTACATACAATTCGGCCACTCCCGAGTTTGCACTTATACTGAACTAGCTTCGCCCAAGTGCACCCGCTATTTTCTGATGTTTGTGGAGGATGAGAGTCAGAGAAGGTATCTCGTCCTTTCTTAAGCGACATGTCCACGCAGCTCTTGGCTCCAAGTAGCTGAGGTGGCTCGTGATTTGTGATGTTTCTGCGAATGTCCCTCCAGCACTTCTAAAAATGCGTGCACCACTACCAGTCGACCACTGTTAACCAATGGGCACGAATGTTGGCACACTGCAACTAAGATTGCAACCACGGAGTTAACGTGACTGATGTGGGAAGTGACTGTGCGCATTTTATTGAATGAATCCATTGCAACCTACATCTTGGGGTGCCCACTGGTTAACGGTGTAGCGAGTGGTAAGCCATTTCATGATCTCTCTGAACCCCTCCCCATGGCTTCACTTTATGGTGCACTTGAGCAAACAGACAAGGAAAAAGGCATACAAAGCACTCCTGGACAACCTCCCGGAGGAAACAAGGTCGTAGTTCCAGCGGGCTGGGCATCACAGGCGCGGTTTATCCAACCAGTGACTGTGAAGCGAAAACCCCAGTCCAATGGTCCACGCCCTCGATCCATGCTGAAAAATGCTACCAAATGGGCCAACGCAGCCGCTTCTCTGGCAGAAGATTCAGTGGGTTCACCCCGCGAAGACATTCCTGTCCAAGAGCCAGTGCTTCTGTTGAGAGGTAGCCCGGAGCAGAAGGTTCGTAGAGCGCGAGCGTGCGGCGACAATACCGTTGACACTAAAT
The DNA here is from genome assembly GCF_000182565.1 of Spizellomyces punctatus DAOM BR117. Classification (NCBI taxonomy): domain Eukaryota; kingdom Fungi; phylum Chytridiomycota; class Chytridiomycetes; order Spizellomycetales; family Spizellomycetaceae; genus Spizellomyces; species Spizellomyces punctatus. Next base: position 714,989 of record NW_015971547.1, read on the forward strand.
CATAGATATTCAGAAGAGACAAAGAGCACACAACCTGAAGCAATCTGAATCCCTGACAGATATATACGGTAATGTCCCAACAGTTTAAAATCCTATGTGCCTGGGAGCCTTCACTGGTGATTTTCGCTCATACACTAGCGGAACTGCAGACCCCGCAAGTCCAAATGAGTTTTACGCCTTTAAGAAGGAAGCTAAACGACGGAAGGATGTGGAAAGAGGGCGTAATTCTTCCGGTTCACGGAATGATCCAATAGCTCAAGGTTCGACCAATGTTCAGTTCTTTTCGCATTTCCTAATTGTTATATAATCTTCACAGAAACTGTCAATTGGACAACGAGCTCACCGCCTAGTGAGACTATAAAAATGCTCCCAGATAGATCTGTTCAACTTCAGACACCGCTAGATATGTCTGGCGAAGAGGCATACATGAGGAGGGCTCGTTTGACTGGCGCTGGAACTGGTTTGAATGGTCAGAATGCACCAGTGATATCACCGGTCCATCAGGAGCCGTCCAGGGTTGTACTCCTCATCAACATGGTGGGTCCGGGGGAGGCGGACGCAAGCTTGCAGCAGGAAACTGCTGAAGAATGTAGCAGGTATGGCAAAGTGGAGCGATGTACAGTATTTGAGGTACGAAATGCTTGCTGCAACGGAAGGAAACGGTGGGTGTACCTTACCACCCATTTAGGTCCCCTATCATGTTCCTGAGGAAGAAGCTGTGAGAATTTTCGTAGAGTTTTCTGATATTGGATCTGCAGTACGAGGTATGCTGCGATTTTCTGTCTGCCGGACAGAGGACAGTTTATTAGTGCGTCGCGCGATGCACGGAACCACCTTGACTGACCTTACTGCCATTACAAAGCACAATCAGACCTGAATGGCAGATTTTTTGGTGGCAGGGTGGTTAGCGCTTCTTTCTATGATGTGGATCGATTCTACGCCAATCAGTATGATTAATAGTGCAAATGATCAGACCACTGTTTTGTTTGTATTTGGATTGAACCGATGCATTTAATGTACAGTACTGTCCAGTATAAATTAGGTTAATGGTTCCAACCGCTTTTATGTGCCATCAAGAGAGGTGTTAGTGGATAGAAGCTTGCTGGGAAAAGATCTTGCAATTGTCATTGGCGTGCACTCAACGGCTACATTTTTCCAACACTCACAATCTCCACCCAAATTCCATTCTTTGGACGCTGGTCTGCAGCATGCATCTAGACGATGCATCCAGTACTGTGTTAAAGAAGTTACTGACTTCACAGCTGCAGCCCATGTGAGGTCCCCTTGAGCTGGTTTTCGTTATAGTTATGTGGCTAACCCGTAGTTTCTCAGATGTGACGCCGATCCCATTGTATTGGCAGACTACGTTATAGCGTTGCTCAAGCACGACAAGCCAATCGCAGATCTCAAAGCTCTCTGCATCAGTCAACTTGATGACTTTCTCAAAGAAGGTACCCTTGACGATCATCTTTCCGTTTTATGGCGATTTGTTACTCACTCACATGGGTGGATGAACAGCAACGCAGCCATTTGTGTTGCAGCTATTTGACTCGCTGGCATCATTAGGATTCTTGGAGAATGAACCCCAAGCTGTCGGTAACCAAGCTGCCCTTCCACGTCATCAGCACCTGCATACAAGTGCACCAACGACTGGGTTGGAGGAACCTTTACAACCGACCCCCAGAAAAGTCTTCGAGGAGGATGCGTCTGAGGACGAAGACGGTGATCGGAATTTCAAGCATACCCGTCGTGGAGGGCGTGAATCATCGAGCGACAAGGCATCTCCGGCAGCGGACCTCGGAGACCGGCGTGTCGTTCAAAATGACCGGCCGCGAGCAGATGAATCTGCAGGAAGAAAGCGTGGAAGGGGCGAGGATAATATGTATCCTCCACAAGCTTTAGATCCCAGCAGTCAGACTGCTGGTTATCCAAGTAGTAAGCAGGCTAAATATGAGGTACACAACACTTCTGAGCACAAGAGACGGCGCTCAGACGAGCAAGGCGCAGACGACGGAGATGTGCACCGCGCTAAAGTGACACGCGGGTACAATGGCCCAGCTCCGACTGGGTATGGAAACGGATCTACAAGACGGGCCGAATATGAACGTGATGGAAGAGATCGGGATATGCGGGCGCTTAATCAGCGATATCCTCAGATGCTTCCTAATCAAGGTGTGCCACCAGGGCGGTGGGATGGAGGACCTGACTGGAGTAACACGCATCCAACGTCAGGAGCTCCCCTTGCGGAGCGGGAAGCGCGCTTCATTGACAGAAACAATGGGAGATATCGTGGCAGAATGCCGGACCGGCTAGGACGAGGCGGAATGGGACCAACGCGAGGCGGATATATGAACGGTCGCGGGCGTCGTCCGTGTCGGGACTACGAAGGTATCCGTTCTGACTGAGTTGCCTTGTTTCTCCTGGCAGTTATTGACTTGGACCACCCTTATCATAATTTCTGGTCATAGAGAGGGGTTATTGTCTCCGTGGAGATGCATGCCCTTACGATCATGGGGTTGATCGCATTGTGGTAGATGATATCCCAATGGTTGGGGGAAGACCTCCTTTTGATCTAATGGGTCCGGCGCCTCTGGGACCTATGACGGGTATGCGAGCGCCATTCAGCGTGCCTTATAATGCGGGTGTTAGTGGTAGAACACAATATGAAATTGAGCCGTATGGTAAGCAGTAGGTCTTATCTATGGTAATTTTCCACACGGATAGTAATGTTTCAGTTTTAGAGCCTGGAATGCAAATATCTCTGGCGTCCGAGGGGTATGATCCCGAACGTGCTTCTTTTGCTTCAGCTGCGCGGGCAGGCGGCGAGAACGGCGGCTTGGGCAAGGGCGATAACCAAGCGGCGGCTGGAGCGCCGTTCAATGTGCCTCAGGGTCATGGAGGTCCTATTTCTACGTCTCCTGACATTTCTCGTGGCGGCTTTCGCAATCCTCGTGGTTTTAGCCGACGTGGTGGCGGGCGGGGGGGTTTCTTTGGTCATTCATCACAGCGCGGAGACACCCTGTGCGTTCAGTCTATACCTCCCGAGTTCTGTTCAATCGACAAGATCAATGCATTTTTCAAAAAGTTCGGTACAATTACAAATATTAAGTTGGACGTTCCGTCGTCTAAGGCGGTAGTCCAGTTTTCTCGACATCAGGAGGCTATGGCTGCGTATAGATCACCCGATCCCATCTTCGGCAACCGTTTCGTTCGAGTATTTTGGTTCAATTCTGATGCGTCGGCAGCTGATTTCAAAGCTGGTGCGGACGTTCAGACTCCTGCGGTGCCGCAACGCGCGTCTGTTGTGCATCCGGATCCCATTTCATCAGGGCCTGATGATATCTCTGCAACCACCGCCGCAAAAGTAGCGGCTGCGGAGGAGAAGAAAGAGAAAGCAAAACAAATGCTTGAGATGCAGCAATCACTCATTTCAAAGCAACTTGAAGAGCAGAAAAATATTATGGAGAAGCTTCAGTCGAAGAATCTGACGCCTAAAGAAAAGAAAGCGCTTCTGGACCAATTTGAGATTCTTTCTAAATCACTAAAGGATGTCATGGATTCAGCATCCAATCAAGTTTCGGCTGTGAAAGGCAAGGGTGGGCCTGTTTCAAGGACGACGATCATGGAGGAAAAAGAGCGAGAAAGACTAGATAGAGAGTTGGATGCCTTGAACCAAATTAGCACAGCTGATCCAGAACAAGGGGGACGCGCACCGGATGCCGCTCTAGTGGCCGAATTGGAAGCTTTGAAAGCACAGGTACTCTCAAACGAACGAAGAAATCGTATTACTGCAAACACTAAAACTTTCCCATGATCAGGCGGCGGAACGTGGAATTGATCCGGCCGCGGTGATTGCTGCTGCTACTATTCCTCGAGGCGGCGGAACTTACTCAAGAGGGCGGGGACGCGGTTCCTGGGGAGTGGGCCGCGGAGGGAGTCGCTATACATTGGATAATCGGCCAACCAAAATTCGCGTCGAAGGCCTTATATCACCGGCCCACTTAGCGTTGCGATCGCATTTTGAGGTCAGTACTATATAGACGCTCTAGCATATTAGATTTGGATAATCTTACCCTTCCGCAGAGATTTGGAACTGTAAGTGGACTAACACTCTCTGAAGACAATACTATGGCCGTCGTCCAATTTGCATCAAGGAGGGACGCAGAAAAGGCAAGTCATGTTCACCTTCCGTGGTGCACGGAGAGCTTTAGTCCGTCCTTGAATGACTAACTGACGGGCCCTTCCCCAGGCGATGTCTGAGCCTCTAACTTTTGTGGGCGCAGATAAGGCGAAACTCTCCTGGTTTACTGGCCATTTGGCGACCCCAATTGGAAATAGCTCTGAGGAAGAGATTGGTATAGCTGATAGGGAAATCACAGCGGCGAAGGGTGGAGAGACTAGTGAATTGGGTTTAGATGCCACCAAGACGTGGGAGGAGGAGGACGATGACGATGATGATAATGAAACGTCGTGGAAGCGACGTTGACTCTCTTTGCGTGTAAATCTTTGCAATCACAATTAATCACATTTCTGCTCGATATAATTTTTTGTTACAATTCATTGATCTTTCAGATATCGACTGTGCCAATTAGTGGTGAAAACGTCCTGTCCGCTCTCCCACTTGAATTATAGGACCGGCAAGTTGTCTGCTTTTTGCGTATCGAATATTTTCTGGTCATTGCAAAACATCTATTCTGAAAGTGTAAAAAAGGAAATAGGGATGGCGAAGGGAATGGTATACAAAACAAGGGGAAATGGGCAGGGCTATAAAAGGCATCCAACTAACTACGATCCTAAGCATTGACCTGGCGACGAACCATTTCCCTGGCCCACTTGGCAACTCCTTTCGCGTCTTGGTCCATGTTGCGATCGGTCTTAATAGATTTCAACAACACTGAAATCCACTCGGCGGAGAAAAGGGGCTTGAACTGACCCAGTGGGAGTGCGTCGGCTAGATCTCTGTCGTTGTACAGAACATTACTCAACAACATCGAAAGATATGATATATTCCACGCCCTTACCCAATAAGGCCAACAAGACTTGACGTAACCTGTGTGCTTCGGGGTGCTTCGGAGGTGGCGATCTCCTGAGCAAAACCGAACATTTGCGCCCCGTAGTTACCGAGCAGGTTTGCTAACCGTGCCAGTTAGGAAGGTTAAGAGAGGACATGAAGCCGAAAGGTACAACCCACCTTTGCCTGCAGTTTTCAGCCCTTGTGCGATGCCTACATAAGCTTCAATGATTCCTTCGCGTAATTGGTTGCCGTAGTCAAAATCGTATGACGTTGTCTAGAAGAGTTGACCTTTAAGCACCACGGCGCGGCTCATACAACATCAGACCACACGATGTACCATAGTCAGGTTTGCCATTGCACCGGCCTGTTGCAAGACGGCCATGACAATATCCAAATACATTTCAAAGTTACCGCCAATCGCCAGGGCAATATCACCAAATGCTGATAAAATCGAGGGCTTCACTGCTTTATTCAACGCGGGATTCTGTACAAAACATATCAAGACGTTTAGCTCCTCAATCCGATAGTAGGTTGAGCATATATCTAGACTATTATGTACCTGCAAGTTAGCCATCATCAGATTCATCAAAGTATCGCAGAACGGTTGAATTCGCTCGTTTAGCGCACGAGAGATGTCGCCGATCAGGCCGACCGCAATGGAACACATCTACAAAATACATTGAAGCCTCAGACTCTGATCAAAAGACGGTAAATTTACTCATTATAGACCTGGTATTCTTCATGGTTCTGAAGGCACTGAAACAGGAAGGGAGTGAAGGCTTCCATATATCGACTGAAATCGCCTTCCAAAGCTGCTCATACCGAACGTAAGTGCCCACCCTTCGTAGCAAGGAGTATCAAGAGCCTTACCAACGGTCAACGCCCCGACAGTCAGAAAAGCGTCCTCCAACACAGTGGATGATCTTGATGCTGACGACATGAGCATCAGTAGAGCCTGCATAGTACGGTCCGCAATTGGAACCACAAGGTTGCCCAAGCGCCGAACAATTGCCTATTAGGTGCAACCAGAACAATACTTAGCCAATAGGATTACCGGGCGATTGGGGGGAGCAGCTTACCGTCATCACCCCACACAGGTTTGACTGCAGCTCAAAGTGGAGTCTCCTATCATCGGCACTCACAAGCTGGTTCTATAATTGTTCTTTGTTAGTCGACGGTGCGACCAGGCAAATCCATGGGAGAAGGCACCTGAGCAGCCAGCGTGTATTCCAGCCTGTCCAAAATTACAATGGCGAGTTTATTTACTGTCGCCAAACAGTCCTACAATATATCAGGAAACATTAGCACAACCCAGTCAATGCAGCCAGCAAGAACATGACGGCGTACCTTGGCGCAATGAGACACGAGAGTAGCCATCGCCTCGTAGACACTTGCTCTGTAATTTGCGTCTTGCTGCGGACTGCATGGTGTGTACTATGCACATGAGCACACTCCATTTTAACCACGGTTGCCAGGAGGACAGAGAGCTTGCCTTTCCCCAGCGGCGTTCAAGGCTAGCACGATCGTCTCGAAGTACATGGATAAGGGATATATATCTGCGTTTTCTTCCGAAACTCCCAAGTTTTCGCCTAAACTCATCAGAGCCTAAATGTTTTCCTTGTTTTAGATATGCACCACGATAGTAATGACAGTAAACTACGTTCTTACCCAAGCACAATTGGACGCTACCCGCGGGTGATCCTGCAATCCTCCCAGGACCGCGACAATGAAGGGTTCAAGAAGATCTGGCTTGATGTAAGTCGGCAAAATCTCACAGATTCGGCCTAGGGTCCAAGCAGTGGCATCTTTGACTTGGAGTACGGGATCTTTCATCATGCCAATCAACAATGGCAGTGCCTTATATCAGGCATGCAGCCTCTATTACTGAACTGCCTATATCTGGACTATCAAAAATAAGCACATACCTGCACAACCAGAGGACCCAGAATATCCGGGTTTGGGCCGTCCAAAATAGAGCCTGCGAGCAGTTAGAACCACGATCTATATGTTCACGACATGGACATAAAACCTACCGAAAGCCATGATGGAGGCATCTTTATACCTCCAATCTGAGCTTTGGATATGAGCCTCAACGAATTGCAGTACAGATGGGACAATCTGCTCCCGGGCAGCGGCTGCCAGAAGAGACAGGCAAGTAGCTGCAGCCATAGAGACATTCCATTCATCTTCATCATCGTCCTCCTCCTTCTTAGTCATCAGCCACCACAGAGCGTCCACCAAATCCGCCCCTGCCGTTCTGGCGAAATGATGATTCGTTCTGCTGGCGTCCCCCTGAGCCAGACAAGGATTAAAATCTATCTGTAGCGACGAATGATTCTACGGCCTTACCTCTTCCTCGGCGTCTTGATCCGCTTCGATATCGATCTCTTCCTCACAGACAGTTGACCAAAATTCAACAGCCTGCAGAACGATCTCCTCCTTCTCTTGTCTCATTCCCCATAGGGTAAGCTGAAGAAGAGTATGATTATTAGCATATTCATCCATAAACCTCACAAAGATCCTACCGATCCCAACGCCTTGTGCATGTAGTCGTTCATGAAGTCGTAGTAAAGCGACATGATCTTCACCAAGCATTCAAATGCAGCTACTTGGACCTCCGGAACCTCGTTGCGAGTAGCTTCGCAAACAATCGTCATTATATAGTTCCGCTCGCCCTGTCCGGTCACGCGTTGCGTCAATTCAGTACAATGGAGAGGCCAAAACGCATGGTACGCACCTCGGCTTCAAAATTTTGCTTAACGAACTCCAAAGAATTATACAGGGCACTCAGAGCGGCTTTTTGCACCTCAGAACTGAGCAGGACTTGATGATCAATACCATTGACCAACTTAATCGTCCAAACAGCAACATCTACCTTGGCTCTTCTTTTCTGGCCCCTGACACTACCGCGGTGAGGATGTGGTTTGCGTGTTGTTGAAGAACATTGGGATCCTGCATACGGAGATCTTAGCACAAGCTCGAGAGAATCCACCGCCCTCGGAATTGTCGACGCACCACTACTTCGCAAATCAAGCCCAGTGCCTGGAGTGATGCTTGCTTCAATTTCGCATTGTCGGTCTTGGTGACGTTATCCAACATGCCAGGAATCAACTCCGGCCAGCCGCCTCGTGGAAGCTCGATAGCTGCGATCGCTTGGACGATCTGCATCAATTAAACAAGTCAGGCATACAGCGAGATTAAGGAGGTACTGATGAGAGGGCAAATTCCGGAGTACCTGTGCAGCCACATATCCGACTCGAGAGTTTTCCGAACCTAAGGTATGCAATACCTTGATAAAAAAGAAAGCATGAATTGAAACTGGAAACACATCGGGTTGCCAAAACTTTTTGTACATACCGCAGCCTTGATCCCCGAATGCGTTTGCGCATCCGTATGGATCCATCTCGTGGCCAACTCCTCCTTCCTGGGCGCTTCCTATCATACTCAGTAAGTAACGTATCGTGTACACTGTCGGAGGCCCGACAATAGACCCTACCTTGGCAGTTAAAGTATTCTTTAAAGCAAGACCGGCAGCTTGACGAATATGCAAGGCATTGGCTTCACTTGTAAGTTCTTGACAAAGGGCGGCTGCATATTGTGGCTGCCCCGCACACATGAGTAAGTTGCCGCAGCGAGAACAGTGGCACAACACCATACGGCCGACTTACGAAAGATTGCTCCGCGTAGGCCGAGAGTTGCGCTTCCGCATTCTCTCGATGCTCTATTGGGAGTCATATTCAGCACCGTTGGATTAGTTTCCAAACCCTTGTCATCACAAGGTAACCTACCCGGTGAGAGCGTAGCTTCCAAGAGCGGTGCTAGACTCATCGTCATGTGTACCGACCGAGCTATAGCTAACTAGAAGACAGGAAATAAATGTATATGTACAATATTGCTCTGTCGAGGTAGATGAGAGAAGTCACACAGGTCGTAATTGGGCAGAGCAACCCGTCAAAGTGCTGTTTTACACGACGCAAACGACGTTTTCTGTGATCACGTGATTTATGTCGACGCAATTCAATTCGGACAAGCATCCGGACAAGACATATTGATGCGGTGCTCCTCCTTTATCGCACTTCAAATTCCTGCATACAAAGAGAAGACATCAGGAAATCTGTATGCAGCTGAGCTATGCCAGTGCGTCATATTATGAAAACGATCTGTACGGTGACAGCGACCATACCTGCCGGACAGTTTGATGGCCGCCGCAAGGCCCGACCTAAGTGGATACTAAGCCACTTGCGCTGTGCCATTCACATGACTCGTTTTTTCAGCTTGAGTCGTTCTCTGCACTGGATGGATGAGCCGTTCCACCTTCCACATTTTCGTTCAAAGGTCACAAGGTAAGGAGGACATGGTAACGTCACGGAGAACAGCACAATATCTCATTCTCGGCTTCTAGATGTCATCCGACTTGATTTGGCTGTTGGTAGGTGACACTATCTTGACTATACTGCTTCCAAGTCTTATCTCATGCGCCTTGTTATAGACCCGCGATCAGTCTGCCTTCCTCGTGAAGCGCAACGGTGTTCAATTGAGCAGGGAGCCGGGTAACCTACTCAACCGGAACTCGTTGAAGTACTCTGGATTGGCTCAGAAGAAGGTGGGAAGCCATGAGGTGACCTTGGCGGAACTGGATCCTTACAGTTTTGTCTTTCAGACCATTGATATCTCCACGGCCGGCACCAACGGTGCAGTTGTCTCCGTCAAGAAGACCTCTGTTCCTGCCTCCAAGCCGAGCAAAAGTGTGAGCAAGACCACTCTCAAAAAGTCGACTCGTGCCGGAGCAAAATCCGTCCGTAATATCATTCGTACCTACCGCCCAGATTTAGAAAAGGCCGCCTTGGCTCGTCTCTCTCGTGTCCTGGAAAGCCAAAAGCCTGGCAAGGTCAACAAGCCAAAGAAGCTGCGTGGTGCCAAGGCTCGCAAGGCCACCACCGCTTAGGTCCTGTGCACTTTAAATATATTGCCTAAACCCGTAAAAGCAATCTTCTTTCATATGTCTGCTTAAAGTACGAGTAATCTAGTGTAACCTATCATGATGCAGAGCTACAGATGGCATTACCACGTGGAGAGGTCCTTTGAAATGGGCTCTATGTTATCGTCCTTTAGGTTCAAATGCAGTAATGTATCAAGAGTACCTTTTGCTATTGATGGCAAATATTGAATTCCCTGAGACGGCTGCTTAAGCGCGACATTGGGGTGGAAGAGTTTCCGACGGTTAACTGTTCCATTCGACGGGTGAGGCAAGGATGGATCGGTGGTGGCTAGAAAAGAGGGGGCAAGATATAACGGCTTGTGTGCATTTGTTGGGAGCTCGACGAAGCACTTGTGATTATGGTGATATGGTGCGGTGGATAGAGGCATGTGAGGTTCCAGGCGAAAGAATCTTGCGTTCGCCGTACAGTCCCTGTACACTGGGGCGATTTGCGTAAGTGCTTTGCCGTTTTGTTGTTTGGAACTTTTAACACCAGCGGCCGAACGAAGGTAATGCCTCAGGAAGTCAATCCGACTATGCGATTCCGCATATCCTTCTGCTAGAGCCAAACAGGTGTAGCGGAAGAGATATGAAATTCGCCTTATGTTAGTTCTTGCAAGTTTAGATGCTTCAGGCCGTGAAGGGATGCCGAGAGCCGCCTCCAGCAACGTGCCGGGGCCAGGATGCGTTTCATGTTGTCGTCTCGCTCTCATTGCTTCCCTTGCCAGAATCCCGAAAGGTTGCGACCTGAAATGCCGCTGAATTTCCGCTAGCGCAACGACGGCCCCTGCCCGGATCTTCCAGGCATTGCTCTCCTCCGTCACAATGTCCCGATGCCAGTCTACCATCTTGGGTTGTAGCACCTCAACCGTGACGTTGCCGCCATCTCCAATTTGGATCATCTCATCTATGTCTTGCTCATGTGCCCCGTGGTCCCTGAGGTCGAATCTTCGATGTTGTGTTCCGCGATATTGCAAATACGTCAGTAAGGACTCCATGACTAGTTTACCCACAGCCGATGAATGGCCGTTGATGATAATAGCACCGAGACACAATATCCCCAGGTACAACCAGTGCCAATCTGTGCGGGCATCCAGTTTATTCAGCACACCAAGGAATACTCGGCACGCATCTTCGCTTATTGCAGCAGCCGTAGCCAAGAACCTGATATAGTTGCGTCCTAGGCGTCTTTATAGCGTGAAGAATTACGGATGGTTCCGACGCTTGAGTAAGATAGCCGCATTGTACGTACCGTGCCCCTCTCCCTCGTAAATCCTCCAAAATGGCGTTGAACGGCCCTATCACATCGCTCGAATCCCCTCCTGGCAGAGCTCTCATCGTCTGGGAAAGAAATGATAACGCCGTCGCCGTTGCTGGGGGTTGCTCCTTGTCCTGTGTCGTAGAAAGGAGCCAGCGAATCTATCCAGTAATGGTGACTCATGTCACTATATAGAACCATTGGGAGAACTAGGAAGATACCAGCCACCAATCCCATGTGCTCCTGACCTACCGAATCTTCCATCTCCGCCAGTAAATGGATCAAGTATGGATCGGTAGTTTGAATGTTTGGCAGACATTCATCGAGATACTGCTGCATTATCTGTTCGGTCTCCGAGGGAATGACGTATCCACGGACCTCATGAGCAAATTCTAACCGTTGCATCGCCAAACACATGCACTAGGTGGAAGAGATGAAATAGTTTGCACATGGTGGCTACATGCTCGGATGCGCCTACGCACCTACCATTGAAATTCTTTTCACATCCCAGCTCTTTCCGGTGCTTGCACAATCCTCCGCGTTTTTCAGAGGGATCAAAATCAACATCCGTTGAATCATGTCGCTGATTAATTTCAACAGGCTTTCCACTTCAGTGTCGTCGGTACGGAGTTGATTGACATCCAGAGCTTCGAAAAGTACTTCAAATGCTCTATCATGAATTGAGGGTAAACTGCACTCCGTAAATGCTAGGACGGATCGACGTGCATGTAAAGCCGACGATCGCCCAGGGCTGCTATGCACGTGCTCCTCTGTGCTTCCCAAGTTGGCATCAACCCGCTGGCGAAGAAGCCGAAGGTGTGGGTGAAGTTTTAAGGATTCACTTCCAGGGAAACGAGCGGCCGGTGTTTTCGTTGAGGTGGGGGCTTTCAATACTGGATCAACCACTGAACCTGCCAAAACTAGATGCTTCAATTTATCAAAAATATCTAATGCCTGTCTTCTCCTTCGCTGCTGGTCAGACGGTGTGCTGGATGCATTGCACTCGCGGACGAAAGCAGCCACTGTCTCCGGAATAGACAGCCGAACTGTCGAAGATGCATGGATATTCCCCAACCCAGCGGGCACTTGTTCAGAGCCCGTGTTCAGGTGCTGCTGTGGTGTTGACGCTCGAGAAGTAGAAGGTTGTAATGCCCAGGAATGTTGGACCAGGACGGTGACGTAGCCCATGTTTCTTATAGAAATGGACTGAGCGACAAATGGGGAAGGAGAATCTCAGCTGCTTAATCAGCAAGCAGGTTCGTTCACCAAGCCACTTTATCACGTGGACGGTCGATCGGACGCCCTCCCATATATTTATTGAACCACAGCAGGATTTGCTCCTCCTTCCCCCAGTCCACTCATTGTTACGACCAGGTAAGAGCATTGGTTCATCGTGCATCCATCGATCCATCCATCCATCCATCCGACCTTTGTGGCAAATGCTACAGTATTGCGAGAGCAATGATAGTGTTGTATTTGCTTGGAAGGGTGGTGGTCGGGATGGTCGCGACGCTACATGTCGAATTGTGATGCTGACTCGGTTCTGCCAGACATGCGTGATAAGTGGAGGAAGAAGCGTCAGAGGCGTCTCAAGCGTAAGAGGAGAAAGATGAGGGCTAGGTCCAAAGTACGTTTGAATTATGCATTACAAGGCGATCACCAGCGCTTATGTTTCGTTGGACTATTCTTTTTAGTAAACGCCCGTTCGATCTGCCTCCGACTACGCGAACCTCGAGTAGCTCAGGGGAAACGATCACATCGACCAATTAAAACTATCACAATACGTCGAACAAGCATTTTAGGCAGTTGGAGGGTGTGGGAATGTCATTGCCTACCTGATATTCTGCTGAGGGTGCGGAGAAGGCAATTGTGTGTAGTCATGTCTAAGTCAGAATTAAATACATGCTTATTTCTGGCCCATATGACTCTTGATTTAAAGGTTGGAATCCCGTACTATGTCATCGCAAAGATAGTATGTATTTCCAGAACAGCCCGCGCAACTGAGGGCTATAGAAGCAAGAATGCCATCTGGTGTTACACCGTTGCTGTAACTATTCAGCGATGCGTACTTTCCGCCCTTGGGTTTCCTCCTTGGGGATCTCCACCTGCAGCACGCCGTCTTTGAGTTTCGCCGAAATCTGCATCGGTGGGTCAAAAGTAACGTCGGCAGGACATCAGACACACGCTGGGCATACCTTTTCAGCGTCAATTTTGTCTGGGAAAGTGAACAGCCTTCTGAAGCTCCCAATCACCCTTTCTCGGCTCCACACCTTCTCGTTGGCAGGAGCGATGTTGGTGCTTGTGTCAGCTTGCGCAAGATCCGTCTTGTCTGATGTTCCGGCCGTGTCCGCAGCTTCAATATTGGGCGGGCTTACTTCACGCACATCTTCAAATCGTCCCTCAAGTGCAAGAGTGTCTGCCAATTTTATCGTAAGAGCAGGGTCAGACTTGGTCCGCCGTTGATGGACGACAGATGATGCGTATACTTACGGTCGTCGACGACCTCCAAGTCAATGTTGCTCCTTGGTAAGCCGGGTACTTCTGCCTCGATGATATACGCATCCGGACGCTCTACAAAGTACGTCATTGGGTCAGCAATATGTGTATAACCGATCCCGCTGCTTGTCCAAAAACCTTTCACATCAACAGCAGGCACAGGTGCACGGATATTCGCCAGTGCCGCTAGTGGATTAAAAACGTCGTCAGAGATGCCAATAGGCGCAAGAGCACTTTGGGCTGAACCGGGTCGAAAACGGGAGGTAATGCCGTGGGGGTTATGTTCAAATACATTGGTCAAACTGGGAAGAAGACGACGAACGATGGACATGGTTAATTGCAGTGTCTCAGGCTTTATTCTTCTGGGGCACTGTCTCCGAGGGCCTTTTTATTGGAATACGACAAATCGATACGTACGTGAGCTGACTGGCGATGAGTATGAAGGGCTGTGAGTAATGACGCAGCTAACCCTTCTTACTCATTACGAAATGAAAACCGTTTGAAGCAGGTCCCATGTCCAAGTAAACTAAACCCCCGCATGCGGGGATAGGACTTGGGAGAGACTTAATCCTTTGAACCCCCACCTATGCAAAAAAAGTTTCTATTAAATATACTTGGAAGCTCTTAATGTACAAGTATATTACAATGATGACAGCATGTGCCCATACGACATTGCAGCGGCATCATTCCAAAAGGGCCTTACATTGCCTGAATCCAGTTTTATGGCAGTTGGTGGCGAACAACCGAATGAGTATTCGCCGTCTTTTGATCATCCAATTGGCAATTTGGGCTGGTTGGCCATGAACATGAGTTATGTCTTGCATGCTTTCCAACATATAAACATGTACACAGCTGCCATTGTGCGATGACTTTTTCTTATTTGCTTAACATAGAAGATAAAAGATTGTGGACCGACTCTAGTCAGTTTGATGCCAATTTCAGATCGCAATATGCGAGATAGGAACGAAGCGGCTACGTTCGATGGTTACTTTACCCTCCTAGCTCTAATCCTAACCTTGCAATGCATTTTGACGCATCATGAAGTCTATGGCTCTATCTAGCACACGAACTATCCCAGGGAGCCACCGACAGTCACATTTGCGCTCACAAGGGCTTCCTGTATCCAAGGAGGGGGCGCCAAAGGTGTGTTACTGTCAATGATGCTGCGAACAGGATAGCTTTTTGGTATTCCGCCAGGTCGGAATATGAGGTTGACCTTCGGAGCCTTTGCTGCAGCACCCCTCGGCACCACTGTTTCCTCTTCGCCGTCTTTACCTTTCTTCCCTTTAGGAGCTTGTGGGGCTTCATAACTCGGATATTTGTTAATCGTAAATCCAACACCTGAGGAAGGTTTGAAAGGAGTTTGAATGACTGGAAGCTTGCCGCTCTTCTTTAATCCTTTGCTGGAACGAGCTTTCGCTCCCGCTAAAAGATAAGAAGTTAGGCCAGGCTGTTCACAAATGATCGAACTTGCCACTTTAGGTTACCTTGCGCCTGCAACAAAGATACAAACGGACTAAAATACTGTAGTTTCGAGCTGCTCGAAATGAAGGGCCGTTCTCCCACAACCTTCCGTTGATGTTCCTGCCGGTCTTTCTAAAGTACGTCAAATAACGTGGGTCAGAGAGGTGTCGCCTTGGAACATGTATTTGCAACGGTTACCCTTGCAACGATATCAGGCCCATCATATGGATCCCCAATATATTCATACGGTTTCCCGATGGTAACATTCGCATAACCTACAGATGGGGCCGGCACAGGGTACGTAGTATTGGCAAGAAAGTTATCTGCATTAATATCGACCATATCGCCATACCAAAACCGCCCTTTTTGGGTGGGCGCGTCAGAAAGTTCACCAGCGCCTCCCTTTCAGGTGGTTCTCGTTCGCTTGTAAAGGAAGGGCGATCTTCGCTCTCGTTCTTTTCAAGAGGCCATTGGTGCTCGAACGTCCCCCAGGGTGATCCACTCCCGGATCTAGTGTAGTAGTAAAAGAAAAATGCTTACTCGGAAGCTGTGAAGTTAAAATATAATGGACTTTCATCCTTACGGCTTTGGGGGAACATTGGACGGTCTAAACGGAGCTGGAACGATATTCTTCTCCTTTGCTTGCAATCTCCACCGTCGTCGTAATTTTACTAAATCAATATATGGCTCATTCTGCGCCGATGTCAGGTCATTTGAACCCAGGAGTACCTTTTCCACCTCGTGAAAAACATGGCTTGCTCACCTCAAACACTCGAATGAACTCTTTGTCGAAGAAAACATCTTTTGTGTCATGTCCCTTCTTGGGAGGGTTTGTAATGAACTGTTTTCCGTTCGTTCGATAACTCAAGAAAGCGTCTACATATAAGAGATTGTTTAGATGAATCGCTGTACGAAAGCCATATACGCATCTGCCAAATTTTGGTACCATTCTTTTTCTCATTGTACTTGTCACCAATTGAGATGTATGGGACTTCACTGAAAATCCCGATCCGATCAAGATCTGGACGCCCAAATCTATTTCCCATCTCTCCCGCGCCATTGTTCTTTGAACTGGGCATGGTGGCAGTTCTCCTATCCGATGGTGGGAGAATGTGCAGAGAGCCCGTGAGGCACGGACTGCATCTCAGAACATCTCTCGAGTCACGATCCGCAAAATCCCTCATTTTTGAAAACACATTCATTTTGATTACCACAGAATTCACGGTATACAGAACAGATCATTTTAGCCAACACATGCATCCTTTAAACGCGAGCCCCACGGATACCTTTAATAGCCCACAACCTATATACAACTACACTAAAATGCAAGCTGGAATAACTGCGGCCCATCGTACCACATAGCACCGCTCCCTGCATAATATCACTGACCCCACTTGCCTTCCTTATTCTTAGGGTCAAAGTACTTCTTCAAACCTTGCCAGCATTCATAGTAATCATCCTGCAAAACTTTGCCACCTGCATATTCTTTCTCCACGGCCCATTTGGTTAAGGAAAGCATATGGGACGTTTCAAACATGAACGCTAGACCATCAGGGCGGAGCTTGACGGGTTGCAATTCTTCGGTTGACGCCTTTTCGAAGGTCACTTGATCGGGTCCGTGTGCACTCATTGTGCTAGAAAGAGATCCCTGGTTCTCAGCATCTACACTGAAGCTGGTGGGTGTAGATCACTTACCTGTGAAGAGATGCACCACCAGGTAGAAACCCTGTGGCCTTGGCATCGTAACCTCCGCTGATCAAACCCATAAACTCGGCCATACTACAATATAATCCATATATGAATATTGACGTTCGCAGACTCTCCGCACGGGGAATCCATCCGTATACTTACCAATTACGGTGGTAATATGGCGGGCTGAGAGGCAGATGATATAATTAAACAGCAGGAGACTGTGACTAAGATATTTGACTTACCGGAATGTATGTTCTCCGACCATCCACCGCGGTGGGAATATGACAAAGTCAGCTGCAGCAACACCAGGTGTGTTCGATTTGGATGTGAGCACCGTGAAGATCGAAGGATCCTATGGGAAACCAACAGGCTGTATCAGTAAGCTTCATCTCATTGTCTTCAACTAGCTCCATCGTGTAAGGGCTGGTTACCGGATGATCGAATGATACCGTGTTAACGGTGCAGAATTTCCGCAAGTCATACTTGTACGGGGCATAGTTGCCATGCCTGATTTCAGTCAAGCTAGTTGTTATCATGATGCTCAAACGTTTATATAGCGATGAATTAAATACATTACCAAGCAACCACATCAAATGCCGAATGCGTCTAAGACGGGAAGAGATAGTACGCAACTCAGAGGTGAACCTTTGATAATGCCAAGTGTATTCGCTAACCTGCTGAAGGGTGTACAGTTGGCCCTGGTACTTTGTTGTTATAGTGAAGGATATATTTTCCTTGTCTTCATATGCCGCGGTTGGATACAAGAAATCGCGTGGGTTAGCAAGGCCATTGGCACCTAGGAATGAGATCGAGGATCAGTAATTGAGAGCAGGTCGACCAAACGTGCTTCACAGCACACGTCTACCGATTGGCCCTAGATCCGGTAGCTCAAAGTGGCGGTCAAATACTTCAAGAACATATCCTCGGCTGGGTCCATCAGGTAATCTCACAGCATAGCGAATTCTAGGTCACCGCTTCACAGTCAGGACTGCGTTTTAATGGAGAGAGCGTAGAAGAAGAAAAGAGACACTCACCCTCGAGGAATAACTACTATTTCATTCGGCTCGACATAAAGATAACCAAGTTCGGTTTGAATATCCAACCGCCCTTGTTGAGGAACTGTGCAGAGGAACTGGATGTGAGTTGAGCTCGTCTTCCCATAGCCACAATGTACCGGTTAGTGATTACCAATTAGTAAGTCACCGTCCGCATTATAAAAGGCAGAGTTCTCCATGCTTGCATTTGCAAGATATACGTGGATGGCAATTCCATTTCGTACCGAAGGATCACCAGATCCACCTATATAAGACAAAGAAGATGATGAGCTAGTTCTTACACGATTGCTCTGCATAGTTAACACAGGTACCCACAAACAGTGTGAAGACCGTGTACAAAGTCGACACCGCCATGCTTCGGCAGCTCAAAGGGAGACCATCTGCGAATACGCTCTGTTCAGTCAATATTATTTCGCGCTAGATAAATGTATAAATACCTTAGCTGATTGGGGGTAGATTGACACTCAGAATCTTGATGCCCCACGGCAAACGAACGGACAAGAGTGGGTGACGGAGTGCGTGTGAAAGGGGTGTGACAGACGGAAGGGCGAATACGATAGAGCCAGCTATCAGATTGTAGTTAATTATGAGTAGGATATAACATGAATTGATTATAATACGTAATATAACACTAACCTGCGCTGGTTTTCCGACCTTGGTGCTGTGAATGCGGTTCCAGAAAGCTGTTCGGCGTATAGGCCGTAGGGGACCCTTTGAGGAGAGTTTTGTCCTAAGCATCGTCAGAGAATACAATTTAAGAAACTTGAGGCTGGCAATTTTCTGCTCCATACAACACGACAAGACACCTGCTTACCTTCCGGAAGTGCCCCCTCGAGTGCCTCTGTTGCATGAGTGTTTCCAAAGCCCTGGAGATACTTGTAGGTAGATGCGGAAGACATTGGTGCAAAACCTGAGTCCAACGAATACAAAAAAGACGGAAGACCGAAAAACGCAAGCCGACAAAGCTTGGATAAATGCAAGATGTCGTGAAAGGAAGGGCGCTGAGAAGCGTAATGGCCTTTCGATCACGTGTGCGCGGACCGTGTAACAGCCCAAAGACTACAACATTGCTCACACGACGTCGGCCGTGACGCTTTGCAGATTCCTGTTTCGCCGTGCCTCGAACCAGTTGGGCTTTGGCCAACTCATATTTAAAGGTGGTAAGAGCTCCGGGGACCACCAACGGCTATCCACTATCAGTGTACGATTGCCTTTCCCGGTTCATTTTCTCGTGTTTCTCTGCCATCATCCCGATTAGCATCGAACCAGCACTTTCAGCTGGACTTGCGACCACGCCACACGGGGCTTAGCAACTGCGACGTAAGCGAAAGTCCGACCCTGCATCCTTGCTCCTTCACCCCTTCACCCTCATTTAAGTTTGAATTCTTACTCGCCCACCAATGTCCAGATCCGTTGTCATTCAACAATGCCGAAGGCCAAAAATAGATTCAATGGCGGGCTCTGCCCGAGTGACTCACGTTAACTTTCGATCCAACCTCTGCCAGTTTCGCCCCCAGCTGCCGAGTTTTTATTTTCCATAGCCATATACCTATCCAATATTAATCAATCAGCTTTCAGGCCATGTATTGCACTCTCCATGGTGTTCCGTATCTACCGGGAACCGCTATACCCGTTAAAGCCAAATATGGAAACGCGATGATTTTGTTCAACCACAGAACGGGCTCCTCTGCCGCATTGGATGAGATGGGGGTTGCTAGATTGGAAGCAGGGGGTATTTATACCGCAGAAACTTTGGAATCGGAGAAGCGTCTGGCCGCAAAGGTAGGCAGACATCCACCTACCACAATGCTGCTGTGGAACGTTAATGTATTCGATATCGTAGTCAAAGGTAGGATTAGAATCCAGCGATGACAACAAAAAGCTACGAAGGCACTCTGCCCTTCCACGCATACTTAGTAGGAGGACGTCGGATTCCTCAATGGGAAAAACCTTGCGGGGCCTTGCTGGTGGTAGTAAAGCTGCATCCGCCGCGTCGCTGGCTGGACCCGCTGAAGAGGAAGAGGCTATCAGCTTTCATGAGATGTTAAACATGGACACACCAAAGTCAGACGGCCAACAAAAGGTCAGTTAAGCCCGTAATATGTTGATGATGTAGAAAGATTTCCTGACGAGGAGTGACAGGATGCTTCGTTACGAAAAACCAGACCTCGATCCGCAGTCCCATCTAATAGCGGGTTTTTCACGACCACTTCTGCCGACACTTCCTTTCCCCCTTCGGGTACATTTCCGAGCCTATTTGATCAACTCAAAGCTCAAAAGAGAAACAGTGGAGCACCGCCAGCATCTGTAGCGATAACAGAGTCAAGAGGGGACATTCCGCGCACTGACTCACTCGAAAGCGGGTTGAGCACATCATCTGTAACTGTTGCCTCCTCAGTTCCAGATCTGCGGGGTACGGTTAAAGATACATCCAGACGCTGGAGCGCCGGCTTTCCGTTTGGACCAACGACAACTAGTTCCGACTCCATAAATTCAATGTCATATACAGGGAAACCGAGCCCGCTGTCCGATGTTGAATCCGATGACGAAAAAAGAGACAGTGGGATGACGTTGATAGATTTCTTGAATAGTGGGCCTGGATCTCGACCTCGAAAGGCCTCGGACTCGCCAGGTGTTTCGAAGATCAATACTGGCACCATCAGAGTGAAAAGTTCATCTCAGAGCTCCGGACTGGCGTCTCCGAGCGGCATGTCCAGTATTTCCACAATTTTGGCGGAGACGTCCCCTCCGAGATATCTAACGCTGGTCGGAGGGAAGAAATATACTATATCAGGATCAACCACAACAGCTGATAATATTGCAGATTTGGCCGCGCTCTCCGGCGTGGTACGCGTGGAGCGAAACAAGTCCGTCGAGGTGCTGTCGGCAACATTAGAGGATTATGTTCTCAAAATGTGCGAAAAAGCTCCAAACAATGGGGAGATGCCTAAGATGATCATAGACATCCCGACAGAAAACTGTTTAGCATTGCCGGATCCGCAGCAGGCGACGCAAGGCGCTTTCAACATCATACATCGGAATGGCGTACTGCATTGTTGGGCAGCATCTCAAGATGAGATGTCAGCATGGACCAGCACTATTAATACTGCTAGTTCCAATATCTCTGTAGCGCAGAGCCTTAGTGGAACCCTGAAAGGAACGTTGGCAAATACAGGTAGACGTAGTTTCGAGCACATATCACACGTTCGTCCAATTGTACAGAACGGCTAATCCGTTATTTCTCGAGCAGGTGCAAAAGGTGATGCGTATACGCGCGAATTTCACAATTTATTGGCAGAACTGGCAGCCAATATGAGGGAGGTTACCGGGCAGGATCCAGGACACTCAGAGACAGACGACGAGTCGCCGGTGCCTGAGGGTGATCCTACTCCGGCACCTCCCGCGCCTTTCTTGCGTACGTCTAGCAATATTTTGGGCGCGGAGGAAGAGCAAAGAGTCATGACTGCTGAGGAAACAAGTCAGTATGAGGCAAAGACAGTAGCAGAGAGCGTACCGGAGGCTCCCAAGGCGCCCGTAAGACCACCGTGGGTACTCATGAAGCAAATGAGTGACAATTTTGATGGAAAGATTGTGGTCCGATACGAAATAGATCAAGGTAGGCCATCACGTCATGACTTTGCGCACAATATGCGAATCCCGCTTCCCCGACACATCTAGTCCGCGCGCGGGAAGATTACTTAATTCCCATGCTTTCCGTTTTCGTTACATGCTCTCATCATAGACGGGTCGGTGAACAAGCACTCCATTGCAGGGGGTACCCTCGACAAACTGATCGAACGTCTTGCTGATGAGCACGATCCCGGTAAGTACAAGATGAAAATCAACTTAGATCAGTTGCTTTCAACTGAATATTGAACATAGATCAGGAATATATTCAAGCCTTTTTGCTGACGTACCGCCATTTTTCAACCGCCGAAGAAGTGCTGGAGAGACTGATTGGACGGCTCAATGTAGAACCCCCGCAAAATGCATCAGTAGATCAAGTTCGGGCAGTCGAAAAATGGCGGCCGGTAATTAGACTACGGTAATCTCATCTAATTTTGCCATTTGGTAGACTTTGGTGTCATGTCTCATGTGTGTGCCTTTACTAGCACGGTGTCCGTGGTAAAACACTGGATTTTCAATCACTGGTCCCCAGACTTTGTCAATCCAGCAGCACAACGAGCCCTGAACAGATTTCTGGACATCATGCAGCAGCCATTCGAAGCAAAAACAGAGGAGGTAGAAACCCCGGCGGTCAAGTATACAGAAGACTTTCAGAGCCTGGCGGTACTCCTCAAAGGGTTAATGACTGTCAAGGTTGGGATTTGTTTTGATATCTTCATTCTCAGCCAGTAAGATATCTTATTGCTTTCCGAACGCTAGCACCGCATCGCTAAATGGCGACTTGCGAATGCACCAACGGTTTTCTCGAAAGCATCTACAGTTGCTGCTAAAACCCAGTTCCTTGAAATGGACCCAAAAGACCTTGCCCATCAACTGACCATCTTGGAACATGAGCGCTTTGCCGCCATAAGTCCCCTGGCTTTCCTGTTACATTTGTGGGAAGATAAGAAAGATGATCCGGTAATTGCTAGGGAAGTTGCTTCCATTACGGACATGGTGAACGGTTTCAATCAGGTATAATCAAGTACGCGGAATACAGAATATCAGGGATCTTACTCCCCGCATCTCATTTTAGGTGTCCTATTGGATCGCGACAGAGATTTGCACTCAACCAGAACTCAAGAATCGGGTGAAAGTAGTTGAGAAATGTATCAAAGTGGCATACCACTGCCGGGCGTTGAACAACTACAATACTTTGCTGGCAATAATATCGGGCTTGAATCTTTCTGCAGTGAGCCGACTTAAATCCACTTGGGAGGTGAGAAGTGCGACCCGTGGTTTTTCACATGGCTCAGTTCATTGCATCGTATTTAATTGTCCAAAACTTTTCAGGCGGTCGATCCAAAGCGCTTGAAACAATTGCAGGAGCTGGAACTTCTTCTAGCACCGCAAGGCAATTATCGTTCATATCGGCAGATACTTGACCAAATGGAGAAGGATCGAAATCCTCCCCCCTTCATCCCAATTCTGAGTCTTTTCATGAAGGATTTATTATTTATCAATGATGGAAACCCAAAGCGATTCGACAATGGACTCATTAATTTTGGAAAGTTGCGAACGCTCCACAAGAGCATCTCTCGGTTCAGTGTCTACCAGCAAAATCCATATAATTTACCAGAGACCCCACAGAGCTTTGCCGTATACGAATTCTGCCGCAAGCTGCGGTGGCTAAATGAGGCAGCACTTTACAAGTACAGCTGCTTGTGTGAGATGAAAACAGGATCGGCCCAAGATACCATACGACTGCGGGATAAATGGATGAATGAGGGGAAGCGATAGCAATACGCGCGACTAGTTGAGAGTGTACTTGATGATAATTAAATAACAAGTTGTATATTCAAGTCAAAATAATGCAAAAACGAAAAAGAACACCACATCCGACACCCAATCCAACCTCATCCGGGAATCATTTTATGAGGACATGACATAAAAATATGTAGTCATTACCAATTATTTGCCCTCGAACATCTTCTTAAGATGAGCCGTACTGAAGGACTTTGGCCTATAGACAAATCAACATTAGCACATTGACCACCCTGTCGATGGGAACAAGTTACGCTTACCGCTCAATAGGGAGACCCAGGGCACGGTCCCAGATGAGCCCATTCATGACACCCAAGGCGCGCGACACTCCAAACAAGACAGTGTAGAAATCTTGCTCCACAAAGCCGAAGTGCTGGAGAAGAACACCACTATGGGCGTC
Organism: Spizellomyces punctatus DAOM BR117; assembly: GCF_000182565.1. Lineage (NCBI taxonomy): Eukaryota > Fungi > Chytridiomycota > Chytridiomycetes > Spizellomycetales > Spizellomycetaceae > Spizellomyces > Spizellomyces punctatus. Next base: position 738,776 of record NW_015971547.1, read on the forward strand.
AACGTTGGGCCATGGGTTCTTGGTCTTTCCGTGCTCGGTCAGAACTCCGGGAACAATGTTGTACAATTGGCTAACAAGCTTGAACATTGGATCGGTTGGAAGGTGTTTGAGAGCGAACTCGCGCTGGCAAGTGTAACGGGGGTCGGTCTTACGGAGCACAGCATGTCCGTATCCGGGAACAACCTGACCACTCTTCAAGGTTTTCCACAAAAACTCCTTGATCTCCTCATCGGTAGCATTGGGACCGACTTGCTCCCTCAATTTCAAAGTCCAACGAAGAACCTCCTGGTTCGCCAAACCGTGAAGAGGACCGGCCAACCCGTTCATACCAGCGGCGAAAGAAAGGTACGGGTCGGAGAGAGCACTTCCAACCAAGTGAGTGGCGTGAGCACTACACATCGAACGGTTATTAGACACCTAATATCCAATGCCAGACGAAAGTTATTGAAGGTGACAAGTTACCTGACGTTACCTCCTTCGTGGTCAGAGTGAATAGTGAGGTAGAGACGCATGAGTTCGACGAACTTGGGGTCCTGGTAACCAAGAAGGTGGGCGAAGTTGGCACCCCAGTCAAGGTTGCGGTCAATCTCAGGAACCTTGCCATCCTTGAAAACGTTACGGTAGATGCGAGCTGCAATGTTGGGGAGCTTAGCAATCAAGTCGTTCGCGTCCTCGAAAGTGTAGTCCCAGTATTGAGTCTTAGGAACACCACTCTGGTAGGCTTTCGCAAAACTGCTCTCGTGCTGCAAAGCAGTGACAGCCAAGCTGAACTGGCTCATCGGGTGGAGGGTGTTGGGGCAACGATCAAGAAGGTCTTCCACGTACGAGGGGATAGCAGACCGGGCAGCCCAGTCGGCAGAGAGGGCCTTGACTTGTTCAGCAGTGGGGATCTCACCGGTCACCAAGAGCCAGAAAAGAGACTCCGGAAGAGGCTCCTCACCGCCCTCCGCTGCAGGGAGGAGCTTCTGGCACTCAGGAATAGTGTAACCACGGAAACGGATACCCTTTTATGGACAACACGCCAGGTAAGTTTAGACAAGAACGTACCGCCAAAAGCGCGTTCAACTAACCTCCTCGGCATCGAGAACGGAGCCTTCCCAAACAAGACCCTTGATACCACGCATACCACCGTACATCTGGTATTGACGAGAATCAGCATTCGTAAGGTCTCTGAACGTGACTCAATAAAACTTACCATGTCAACGGTGGTCTCACCCATAACCTTGTTGCCATACTTGGCACGCACTTCCTTTACTTCCGCCTGCTTTTCGGGGATCAGCTCCTTCAGACGCTCCTTCAAGCTCTGTAGTCCACGGATCAACGACCTTTAGTTTATCTGAAGACATCTTCTTGATATATTTTCATGCCAAAGCCATACCTGAGTCTTGGCAGTGGAATAGGCACGGACAGCGAACTGCCGGGAAAGAAGCTAACATGTAAGATGTGATAAGTAAGCACTGATAGGCACGATTCGCTGTCCCGCATCGCGGGGATCACACCGTTAGGGACATACCGACGAGGCCGCTGACACCTTTGGCAAAACACGAAGGGAAGCCATTGTTTTGTGAATGATGGGAGAGTCGGTGATGGGAGACGACAAGCAACAAAGAGGAAAGAAGGCAGTCGGTTGATTCCCATCCGATTTTTCAATTTCCGGAAATTGCCGTCGCTCCGGTCACGTGAACATATGTGTCATCCCGTTGGTTGTCAAGGATGGATTTGGGGAAGGAAACAAACGTCCAAAGAGTTCCCGTCCTCCAAGATTACTTTTGCGGTGGATATTCTTTGGGCTCTTTACAGTGTTTGGGTTACTTGAATGCGCTCGAGTTCTCGTCAAGATCGGCTGGGACAGTATGATGTCCAGGTGTACTGATCGCCCTTTAACAGATGGAGTTTATGAATCCCCCATCAATACCATCGACGGGAAATATATCAACTGCAATAAAGACCAGGAGAATCGTTGGCCTTTCTTTTAACAACCAACCTGTCATTGGGGATGGTACTCCCTAATATAACGTACCGTCGTGATCTCACATGATCAGCCGCGTCGATAAATCAAGTATAACCCCCAAAATCTCAATTGGACACGGCCGACACTTAGACCGATTTACTTTAGACTATTTTCACAAATATTGCCGGGTATGTGACAAAGTATATATACAGAAAATATTATCCAATGCATAGAAAATACACCGCCTGTTTTTCTGCATTTTTAAAGCATGTTAAGTTAGTTTATGATATGTTGAAAAGTAGAGGAATGTACAGCAACAAGCATCCATGTAGCACCTTCTTTGCATCCATTCTTGGTTGCCAAGCCTCCCCCTTGTTGAGAAGATAGAGAATCACTTTGATTGTATCTTGATCTACTGTGGGAAAGGATGGTGCAGATAGGATGTAGAATTTGAGAGCATGGGAAGCGTGGTCGGCGAGTTGATGGATGATGGCAATGTAATCTAGAAGCCATTGGTGGTAGATCTTGTTTGGCAGGGCTTTTGCAAAGGAAGTCTTGTTGCAGGTATGTAAGGTGGGTTTGTCGAGTTTTTTGAGTTTTTGCTTCTTTTTTGGTGGCATTGATGATATCTATGGAAAAAGATGAAAGCCTGGGAAAATGGGCATGATAACTTATATAGGATTTTTTGGATCAAACCATAGTTCATGAGTCTAAATCGAGTAAAATTATGATTAAATTGGTTGGAATCTGTGTACTAGTGCCCACTCCACCGACAGCATTTGGGAATTGCGGATTCACAGATTCTGAATCCACATGAATCCTGTGAATCCACATTTCAAGATTCGGAATTGGGCTTCCAAGAGTGACCGCCAAAGAGGAAGCCACCATACCAGAACCCTCAAAAGAACTACGGGTGACATTGCAAACGCTTGGTTTCAGTATGATATGAGGTGCTAAGTAGCGCGCACTCCTCGCCTTAATGTCTTCCAGCATCAGGCGCACATCATCTCGTTGACAATGAAGCCAACCAATGGAGGCCTACAGTGGTTGGGACTGCTCATCCTGATCGCTTCTATACAAGCATCCCAGGTGGGGCGAATATTGGAAATGTTACCAGTGATCGGAGGGACTTGATCCTGAACCCTATATTGCGACTGTAGGCATCTTCACTAGTCTTGAACGACCCCGCTGGCCTCGAAGAGCTCAATAGCGGTATTTTGCGAAAATCTACATTGCATGCTGTGGCTTTTCCTGACGTATGGGAGGTATGTGCAGCCCAATTTCAAAGTCACCGTCCTGAAGTAAGCCACGCAGTAATAAATATGACCGAAGAGCTTGGGTCCTTTCCCACATGGTTCTAGAGAGCTCGGAAATGATCCTCTTAGCGCTTACGGTGGATTTGAGAACTTGAGTTTTTCTTCCACGGATAGATATCCCTCGGAGCTTGCCGATGGAGGCTTCGTGCGATGGCGTCATGTGGAGACAGGGCCAGATCAAACTGTACGGCTGTCATATCCGCAGATACGGTGGGAGTTTAACCAAAGGCCATTTGGTATGAGTAGCTTTGTAAGAAGATTGCAGCTTTTATGTGCAACTTGCTGATATGTAAGGACAGGTTGGGCTGCGTTGCAGCATGCCTCATATTTCCGGGGCAAATTCAACGTGCATGAAGAAGGGATTTATTTGGTCGAATTTTCAGGGGTGGTATCTTTCAAGATAGATAACCGTGCATTTACTGGCAATGTATATGGATACACGCATGCGTCCCATTCTATTGTATATTTGTCCAAAGGCGAGCATATCTTATATGTGTACGCTGTCATTGATGTTCGTATATCAGGCGGGTAGGCATCTGTGCTCAGGTTTTGGACGTGCTCGATCTGGTACAGGACTTACTTGTATTCTGCGCATAGTACGATACCGCCGGAGCTTCGTTTTCGTGGAAGTCTTAAAAAAGCGGAAATAAACCAAGAGAACCATGGCCTTATCCATTTTGAGAACGATGCAGTGATCCCTGAAGTAATGGGGACGGAACTTATATCGCCTTTTGCATCAGTTGCTATCATGAACGCCAATATCACTACACCCGCGGAAAGACCCTTGACTCGGCAGCAAAGTCGTGATATGACCGGGTGGGTGCAAGTGACCAGCGTACACGCAACATTATCTGATGGCACAGAAGTGGGTGATCGACTGTTCATCGATAAAAAAAAATGATGCCATGCCGTCTGATCTTTCTTTCCTTCTTGATAGGTCAATGCAACTCTTCCGGTGCATTTTAGCATCAAGATAGCCCCTGGGCAAATCATGGCAGTTCCCTTGAATTTGAGTATAGGCGCTATTCCTCCAGACCTCGCACCTTCTATGAGAATCGAGCTGGACTGCATTAGGCTAGATGACAACGAGCGCTTCTCGCTGCTATTGGGCCCCTTCACTTTTCACAGACGACAATGGAGCGATGTCTACAAGATAACCTTTCTGGACTATGACTTTTCTGTTCATTATGCGATGGCACGTCCACCTAAGAAGGCCTGCGCAGATAGACAGACGAAATGTCCGATAGTCTTGGCGCTCCATGGGTATGTCGTACTGGGTCTGTCTTGGTTCTCATTCAAATCTTTATGGTCTTGAATCTTTTCTACCCTTACAGTGCGGGAGTAGAGGCATCATCGGAATTCTGGACCAATGCATACCGACAACAGGAAAATGCCTGGGTAGGGAGAGCAGAGGCTTCAGACACCAAGGCGTTAAACCAATTCTCACGGCCATTAGGTCTTATACCCCACCGGCAGAACTCCATGGGGGTTCGATTGGCATGGCCCATCTTTTCGCAATATAGAGTATGCATTAGATGCGTTGCACCTACTGCCTGGAGTTCCCGCCGAAAAACAAAAAAGCCTTGCCATCAATCGAAATAAGCTTATATACGCTGGCCACAGTAATGGAGCACAAGGAGCGTGGTGGCTCGCAAGTCATTTTCCCGACAAAGCGCTGGCGGGTATGACCCCATACAAACACTGTGTATCTCAAGATTCACACTGAACGTTCCGAACATAGCGGTTCCTGCTTCGGGATATATGAAAATCCAATTTTATGCTCCATATTTTATGCGTGTAGGCGATTCATATGCGGATCCTCTACTTCGTGGCATATTAGATGCCAGCATTGCTGAGCATGACATAGACTTATATGCAGCAAACATGGTAATTGGAGTCTGTGACGTGCACTTTTTAAACTCGCCGTTTAGCGCTCATGCTGCTTAAAGGGAGGGCTACCAGTGTTAGCACGTCATGGAGCTCTCGATGACAATGTTCCTCCATTGCATTCTCGACGTTTGATACGCCTTGGGAATGAGTGGAATCGAAACCCGATATCGTGGGAGTATGTAAAATACGTACTTCTGGCGTGGCTATCATAACTCAATTCTTTGCATTCTCTGATATAGTTTATCGGAGATTCCCGCTCAGGGACACTGGTTTGAAGGAGTTGCAAACGATAACACCATGCAAGAGTTCATCGACAAGCATTTGAATATCACGGCGGATCCTGAATTGAGTCCTCCCCCGCTACCGGAGGCATTCTCACTCAATACACTCAACCCTGCGTCAACGGGATCCAAGGGAGGAATCCGGATACTTCAACTAGAAGTGCCATTTCGGTAGAGTGGCATATGCTCATGCGGAGCCAGAACTGTAGTCCTCATAATGTTTTATAGCCTTGGTACCATCCGAGTCCATCGCGTTCAAAATCAGTGGCATCTCAACACTAGTAATATTAGGCGATTCGGGTTTGTGCGTGACCCCAGACAGGAAGGTATAGAGAGCTGGTCCGTTGATGGCACAGACTTCAATAAGCCGCCGTCCGTATCCGGACCATCGTACGCAAGATTGGATCCGGACAGTTCTTGGAAGGTTTGTCGCTGGCTGATTGCGGGTAGGACGTGAAGATCACTGACGTTGGACATGTACAGGAGGAAAACGATCTTCTGTGGATCAGCCAAGAGAGGCATCCCAGCACGTACGGCCCCATCTCCAGTGTGCGCGATATCACAGTTTCCTGTGACATTTGTATCATCATAGACTAAGAGTTTTACTTTCAGGCACTGAACCATCCATTCATCATTGTCGTACCTTCAAACCCGGCACAAAACGAGGATCTCTATAGAGAGGCCGCACAACACATTGCGCTCTCATGGTACATATATTCGCGGGGCGTGACTCAGATCGTTCGGGATATAGACGTGCTAGACGGGATTGCGGCGCGGTACAATTTGATTGTTCTCGGCGGACCTGCAGACAACGCTTATACGCGAAGGAGGGAGAATGAGGGTGGCGCTAATATGGGTAATGACACTCCAGCTAGCGATTGCCAGCCGCACCATTAACGCTCAAGCATAGTGAAATTTCGACCGGCGGGGGGATTTCAGATAGATAAACGCAAGTACGAATCTCCTGGAACAGGTATCTCCAAGATGTGTGGTTGTACCAGCTTAAGTAAGATCTGACCTAAAGATGAATTGACGCCCATAAAGGCATTATCTTCCTCGCACCAAGTCCAATTCGAACACGGGTGGCCGTCTTCATTGCGGGGACCGACAAGGATGGCATTTTACGCGCTGCGTGGTCACTTCCCTTCCGAACTGGATTACAGATACCAGATTATCTCGTTGTAGGAGATGAGTACGGCGATCCGCATGTATGTTTGTTTGCCTGAGTGGCATGGTTAGGGGCGATACTGACCATCGTTGCAGACAGGATGGACAGCGCGCGATGGCGCCCCATTTGGCGGTGCGGGTACAAAGGGCGCTGGTGGGGTGTTGGCGGCTGGATACTGGAATAACACCTGGGACTGGGATCCTAGATGTGGTTATCTCAAATGAGCTGAATCAAAGTTTCGCTGCCTGGAATTGTAACTATGAATATAAGGTCCATGATATCTGCGTATATGTTTCTTCACGGTATTATGGAGGAGGTTTATGCAAAGTAATATTGAGCCCAATGAGAGTATCCTGATTCTAATGAGGGGCTCTCTACAAATCCGCACGGACACGGAATCCTGGACCGGTCGGCTCCCCCCTCAAAGTTGTCAACTCCCCATGGGGCTCACAGTTTTGACGTCCAGACTGAGGGCCCGCCTTTGGCACATTGCCCTTCTTCAATTCGTCGAGAATTTTAATGGTCGTCTCGGAAGTCAAGTCCTCCTGCAGAAGATAAGATTTGAGTTCTGTTCACGAATGCATTCTAGCACAACAGGAAGAAGACCTACATAGTAATCGTCGTTGACCGCAAGCACTGGGGCGTTGACACATGCACCAGCACACTCCACCTCCACCAAAGTAAACAGTTTATCGTCGGTCGTTTGCCCAGGCTTGATTCCCAAGTGATTTTGAATGGTTTCCAAAATACTGTCGGAGCCACAGAGCTGACACGGAGTTGTGGTGCACAGCTGCAAGAAATACTTCCCAACGGGTTGCCTGTGCGCGACCAGTTGAATTAGTTTTCTGCCATCGGCGGTTGACGCTGTCCACGAACCTGTTAAACATCGTGTAGAAAGTGGCGACCTCGTATACTCGCATTGGAGGGACTTCAAGGAGATTCGCCACATAGTTCATTGTCGAGATACTAGTCCATCCATTCTGCCGTTGAGCCAAGTCAAGAAGCGGGATGGTGGCGGCCTTCTTATATTGCGGAGGATACTTCTTTATGATTTCCTTTGCCCGTTTAAGATTCTCAGGGGTGAACTCGAAGGGTATGGTCGCGTTGTTATCTGTACTGTCACGGTGCTGTGTGCAATAAAATAGATGAGATGCAACCGAGTTCCTCCCATTCTTCATTTCCACTACAAACCACGAAGAGTGCATCCGATCTCGCCACCGAAGTATTAGAGATGGTTCGCACTGATTGCGCCGCCAGTGAGCGAGGTCTTGCCAAGGGGACCAGCCGTCGCGACAGAATTCGCAGCATGTTTTGACAAGACTTGGAAATGCAAGACCTGAAAATGGAGAGGTCCTCGCTCTCCTCTGGTTCGTTTGCCCCCCGCAATTCTTTGTGGTATCACGTGAGCAAAGGTGTTTAACGCGGCATTGCAACGCAACCGCGAGATCAACCTCAACGGTAATGTTCAAGAAACTCACTACCAATTTTGCTCCTCAACGGGGAGCGCCGCTAAGTCCGGATCGAGCAGCAGAGATACTGCACAAAGCAGCCTCACTAGTAGACCAAACGTCTTTCGAATGGATTATTGTAGACAAGCCCGTTGGTAATGTTCTGGGGATAGATCATTAATTACTTAGAAAAAGGGTTCTAAATAATGCGTACGCAAGCAGACGGTTCCATCTTTGTGTTTCAACTTCATCCTTCAGAACCCCTCCCTGAGGATGGATATGGTGAGCTTGAGGTCAATATAGTTACGTCATGGCACGGCATGCAAACAGTACCTCAATACAGGGTGGATGGACGATGAAGCCGCGTTTCGCACTATTGTCGTCGACAAGGTATGGTGTTATGTCTTTACAATTAATGGAACCTGTGATGAACTACTTCTTCCTGCAGGAAATGGAAATTATATCCCGAAGCCAAGGCTTCGGCTACGGGGATAAAGTCGCCCACATGTATGTTACCCTGACACTGATAATATGTGGCATAATGTTAATTATTTGTTCTATAATATTATAGGACACGAAGACGCTACCGCTTGGTCCACTCTGACCTTCAGCTAATGCATTATCTCCAAATGCCTGATCCCGCCCGACATGTGCCAGTCCATCCGCAGCTCATCAAGGCCCCTCCCCGCGATCCCGCGACTTTACCTAATCTCACTGCTCGTGGCCCACCGCCTCCACAAATGGTACCACCGTATGGAATGGCACAGAGAGGGATGGCTGGTGCGGATCCCGCACATTATAAACATCTTGGTCATCGCAAACGTGGTCGGGTAAGTCACCATGTTGATGACCGTTGGGTTTTCGCACTTAATTATTGATAATAGATAAAGACGTCAATGCAACCTCGCGCTTTTCTAGAAGACGATCACGATCCGTCTGGGGGTACACATCTGATAGTGCAGTACCTCTGATGTCCCATCTATCGCTATAGCTAATGCTGTGTCCATAATAACAGACGAGTTAGATGGATCAGTAAGCCGTGCGGTGGCATTGGAAAGATACAAGCGGAACCACGAGTTCATTGACATGATATTTTCACCGTACCCCATTGGTGAATGGTCTCCCTCTCTCTATTAACATAGTTTGTGTTCCTAACAACTTAATTGCGCATAGCATCCATAATCCCTCCCCAAATAATATCGGACACGAGTGCCGACCGTCTAGAAGGTCTAAAGCGCCAGCAGGTGAGGAAGTGGAGGTCCTCTGCCGTCGTTTCAAGCGATGGTCTCATCCAACTGGAGTAGGTTGAAGTCGGTGAGGAGATGGGTAAACTTGCTCGGTCGAATGCAGACGAGATCAAAGAGTTTCAAGAGAAGTCTAAGAAGCTAAGTAAAGCTATTGATGTGATAAAGCATGCCAAGTCACTGCAGGTTTGTTCCTCAAGCACGCGCAAAACAAGTCGTTTCAAAGCATGCTCATATTTCCGTTCTTCAGGAGTTGGATGCTTTGGAAGCTGGGACAACAGCGGAGCTTTGAGCTCTGGTGAAACTCTCGACTACCTTTATATTTCGAAACTGTAGGAGCTCGCTTTAATCGGCCAGATACCCCAATCTGGTGGCTTAATTGTACATACTAGCCTGAACAACGAACACAAACTGTCTGATATTTTACACCGCCGTTCTCTTCATGACACAACGACCAATCGCTAGTCACATGGCGACACCATACCCTTCAAAATTTCTCAGTATGATGCCCACTTCCACATGCACCTTTCCCATTGAGCATGTCGTTAGCCTGAATCGATCCGACGGAGTATGTACCATGTCGGGATTTTTGAGTGCCGGTGAGGAATTGAGAAAATATGCTGCAGGTTGGGTCGTGTCAGCAATCGTGTAGCGCCTCATTCTGGTACAGGTAAACTAGGCAATACTTACACCATACTTCGTCCCAGAAAGATGTAACAGGCCGCCATGTCACAATATCTAGAGCGTGCTCGCCAGGTGTGGTTGGGATATGTACGAACCCGTACCCATCTAACATGACAAAACTGTCAATTGGCGCCTCATGTAGTAAAGAAACTGAAATCCGAAATATACATAGTTCGTTCCGTCCAAAAGAATCTCGCCGAAAAACTTGAACTTGGAGCTTTGGCCATCCCGTCACGCTTTTCGTCGCGTAGTGGATGTCTTCAAACGGACCCCATCCTTCTGTTAGATTCAAACCATTACCTACACCAATTGAACCTCCAGGCTACCTATTGGATGGCTCCAGACTGTAAATCTATCATCCTAAAAGTTTCAAATTTAAGCAAAATCCATTATTAAAGCAGCGAAACCTTACATGCGCTACGGCACTTGATGCAAACCTCTGGTACATCCACCTGCGTCAACCCCTCGGTTGCTCCTTCGAGGATTTTCCACCCATCACCGGCTATGACCCTCCATTTGCAACACAGCTCTGGGCGCGGAAAGTTGGATGCACCTACAAGGGAGCCGATAATATGCAGTTCTGCCATGACGTCCAGAAAGCACACTTGTTGAATTACGCGAATGCTGGACGCGGTCGCCTTGGGCGGGTCCGTTACATAATCCACGATCGTGGGGTACAATTCTTGAAAGCGATGCAGATGTAAACGAGCCAGAAGCAAACATTATTGGAAACTACCAAGATTCATATAATGATATGACAAACTCCATTTTATTCAACGACATGCCAATTGAGAGCACGATCCATGTTAAACACAATTTGGTCAGGTTGAGTTGTTCAAATTGGAGCTCAAGGTGGTTATTCCTCCTTAACGGGACTGGCTAAAGCGACGCGGCTGCTATATCCTATGAGGTGTCTGACCACTGTTACCTCCACCAATTCCATTTATTCTTCTGGGTCTCTGTTAGAATTTCACAAGAGAAGAATACACTTCAGATGATAGTATCTTTAACGAAGAATGCAAGATTTCTTGAGAGACTGTTTTCAGAAACAAGCATATCGAAGAATCAACTTTTGGTATTGGGCCTAGAACGGATCCGTAGCTCTCTGTCGAGTCGTTTATCCTACATCCGCACAATGCTCGTGAAAAAGAGGGATTCGGTCCGAGCGGCGACCATTGACCAGTTACGGTCTTAAATATGTGCCTCTTCAATTATTCACTGGTCTTCGTAGGCGGCTTCAAACATCGGCGTCGAGGATATCCTGAAATTCGCAGGGTAAGCTACTTTAAAAAGAAGAGCAAATGGAAGCAGGCGGTATTGCTGGATGTGTTGGACCAGGTCCTATGTAAAGGACTTCACTTACTTCAACCCCAGACTGTGTCACTTTGATCCTCACTTTCAACCTGGTGCTCTATACGGACAACAAGAGGAGCATGCCTGTCCGATGATGGTCTACTCCAAGGACGAGTTCGTATTTCAGACAACGGACGATACGATGACAATGTATCTGCAACAGAGGGACAAAGTACCTAAATTGCACTCGATTCGAGTACCATGAAGAATATCATTCAAACCTATCTTTCGGATTGCTGCCTTCGCCAACACTAACATGGTCGCAAATATATACAAAGTAGTGGGTTGCTCAAGGCGCTGGTCTACGATGAAACTCTTTATCATCAACGAGATCTCAATGGAACCAGTATCCGCTTCTAAACACGCTGGTCTGTTATCACCGCCGATATCCTGTACAACGTTTTTTGCTTCCAGAAATCGGCAGCTCCCGCGTGTAGTAGAGGTGAAATACGAGTATACCAATTTGAAAACCGAAAAAAGGTCTCTTGTGCTACAATCACATATCGTTGATGAAAACGCCTCCCTACGAGAAGGAACAGGATGCTCGACTACGTGTACCAGTGCCCCGGTGGCCTGAGTGAACACGGAGGACCGTATTATATATGTTATGCATATGGATCTGAAGAGAGTGCATGCCCGTAAGATGCTGGGGCTGGACGCAAGAGGAGGGAGTCTGGGTGGTTCGACGTGCTCCAGAAAAATTCAAAGAAACGGATATAACCCCTTCAAAGTCTGGTATGCTGCATGCGGATGAACCAGAGGAGCTGGATGTGAAGTCTCAGGTTATCTAGCTGAGCAAGGATCTACCGGTGATGTTCATTAAGCAAGCTACAAAGCTCAGTAGCCTGATACTTATCGAATAGACTGCTACGACTTGGACGACGCGCATCTGCGAAGTTGGCATTTTGCAGCGATTGTTGTCGAAGACGCCACGACAACGATCTGCCAGGACCTTTTTTCAGACGAGGTTCCCACCTTCACACCCCATTCGTCCTCAAAATCCACGCCTCAAAGCTCTACCACTCAAGGCGCCTTCACGGTGCTTCAACCCCAAGTATATCTCTGATCGTCGCAGTATCGCATTGGAAAGATACGATATACACATTGAAATTTGGAAACATCCTCCTTTGGAAAAGGTTGAATTAGTGAACCAGCTGCAAAAGGACGTAGGAGACCTATTTGGAACTGCATCACATGGGTTCGTGCCCTGCGTGTGGGATTCAATTGGGTTGACTACAGGCTCGATCATGATATATATCACACCAATGACAAGAAGATGTGAGGGTAGATTCTTTGAATAGAAATATGGCAATGCCAGCAACTTATGGAGCCGTGAACGTCCCGGGTGGACCGTAGGATCAAAAGATAAGATGGGTACCGTGTTCTTTAGCCTTCACAGGTTTACCGTACTTTGACTACTGGGCTTACAATTATGGGCCTATCGACACTCGTATCCACATAGAACTATTGTGATTGTGAATTCTCTTTTGTAATTTTCCTCAAAAGATGAGATTCCAGCCATGATGCTCTATCGCTACCTAAGATCCTACAGTGGGTCCAACGGTGGGTGCAAGGCAGATGTCAGCTTCAGAAGCTTAGTAGCATCACGTGGCAATTGAGCACCACGATGCTCGAGAAGACCCAGCGATGAGCGATGACCGTCCTCAACAATATCGTTCATTCATTCCCGTGTTTCTAAAAAGGTACTTTCAAATGTTTCTCCATCCATCCATCCATACAGATTGCGGAAAGGAGGATTGTGTGATGGTTCTGGTTTTCCCTGGGTCCTTTACGAGGATGGTATTCGATGGATGGATGACATGAAATGACCATGGGCATGCACGAATGATGAACTAAATTATGACCCATTTGCGATTACTAGGGTAAAGCCTGATTATCGGGAGCAATGGTAGGTTCCAAAAACAATGCTTGCCGTTGGTTGATCTTTCATGCTCACCCAGTTCTTTATGTTAGGCCAAGTCAAAGGTTCGTAACAGTTCGGTTGGTGGGCCAGGGCGATTTAGGCGGGGATAGATGCTCTGTTGAGAGATCGGGTGTTATGCCTCATAGATTCGAAAGGATGGAGAAGGCTATGCCAGCCCAGGAAATGGAATCGAAGGACGATCTGCTAATGTTCTGTTCGCCTACAGAACCACACCAACCACAACCAGAACCGTAAGGCTCACCGCAACGGTATCAAGAAGCCAAAGGCCAACCGTCACCCTTCCCTCCGAGGAGTTGACCCCAAGTTCCTTCGCAACCAGCGGTTTGCAAAGAAGGGCAGCCTTGGTAAGATATAGGGGTTCGATTGGCGAGAAGGACGATTGGCTGTACTAAAGTATTCGTTCGTTTGCAGCCGCATTGAAAAAGCAGGAATAAGTAGAAATTGTGTGTGATTGGTGATAATACACGAAAATCCGCTTCCAGAAGGAATGAACTCCTGGACCTGCTGAAATTGACATTTGACCATACCACTGTTGGCTGTTCATCCTCGTCCAAAGAACGAAACTGTGAGAGGCGAAGTCCCAATACCACCGCAGAACTAGTATTCCTTTTGACCATACAGACACTTTCCATTATTGTCCTTATTCGTTGTCATTATACTCTTATACCAAAATACTAGGGTAAGACAGGTCTACTGAGCCAAGATTCCCGCGCCTGTTGGAGGTGCTGCCCTATTTTCATTCGTCAGCGTTTTAATCAACTCTTCCAGCGGCGCCAACTCCTTCTTATCAATTAAAGCAAACTCCTGCACAAAAAACACAAAATGCTTGAAGCTGGTATTCAGATGCGCTTCTTCTCCCAAAGCCACAATCTTCGGAAAGTGTGCATGATATATGTGCGCATATACTCGGAACAGTCGTTTAAAGATGTTTTTGACAATTGACGGGAAACTTTTCGGAAACGGTACACCAATTTTCGAAGGGAATATGGCTTCATCGTCCAGTTGGGCTTGCACCCATGTCATCAGGTAATCAACATATTCGGGAGCAGAGACTTTAACTGGCTTTTTGAACTGCACGCCGTCGCACCAGTGATATTCGTACTTTGGACCAGCAGACATAACGGGGCATTCGGATGGCGTACAGAACTCCGTGATTGTCCCGTATAGCATGTTAATTTGGTTGAAGAAGTCAACCGTGTTGACTGCAAGCCACTCGTTCAAGTCTTCACCCTCTGGAAGAGCAACGGCGAGTCGAAGATTTCCGGAGCCAAGCGTCGCCTCTGCATACTTCTTCAATTGATATTGTTTTGTGCCTTCGGGTATGTTCCGCTTGGGTTTAAACGTTTTGTTCTGATTGGAAGAAATATCGTGAAAACACGTTCTCCTGGACAAGTGCCTCAAAACTGCATACGAGAAAGCCCTCTGCCAATCACCAGGCTCAGAAGCCTACCCCTTTTAGTCCAAAGAAGCTCATTGCACTTGTATGTGTGGGGAAGTTGGCACGTAAAGCAAATCGTAAGCCCTCAAATTAAGCTCGTACACGTATGAAAAGGTATGCAAGTAATCAGAATTCAATCAAACAAGGAGAATTGAGTAATAGAAAGCCAGAAGTTCGTGCTAACAATATTCGTGCGTTCCAAAACCTCAGGATGTCGGCGATTGCCCAAATGCCCCCACTGTTGACTTCTAGACGCTGGTAGCTGCTTACGCTCCAATACCAAGCCACGAAGTTGTGGCTGGTGTCTCTCGGTCAACGTATCGAGTCTGTCGTCGGAGACTTCGTGAGCGAATCTACCCACCGCCCACTTTGCCAAAGTTCCCACTATCCGCCGCTTGTACATATATTCTAAACCGGCGTTAGAGGCTGTTGATATCTGTCCTTCCTTATCTGCTGCGCTCGTGGAAAGGTGTCCAGAGATCTGCCCTGTCACGAAAAGGGCATTTGGTCGCGGAACAGGATCACTTTGCTATCTTACACGTATGCTTTATAACTTTGGTTGGATATCCGGTTCTTGAAATTGAGCTTCCAATAATTTCCTGTTGCAACATTGCCGTAGTGATTGACCTGAAAGTCTCAAGTGAACGTTTATCTGCGCATGGGGATTTTCTAATAATGGTGGTGGACCCCATGCAACATAAAACGGAAACCGTAATAGAGTCTTGGTCGATGGTCAAAAAAGAGCATGTAGTGAAGGAAGAGCGATTATCTTGGCACCTGACGGGGTCTCCAGAAGAGCACAGATCGGTGGTTATTGAGGCAGAGCCTGTGCCGACCCCGCCCACGCTTGCGGATGGTGACGTGAAAGACCCTCCCGCACCCATATCCTGTGATAAGCCAACCTGCTCCACGCCGGAAGTTGCAGAGAAGGTTAGCAAAACGTACACGCATATCCTTTCCAATGAGTTCAAGGGAGGGGCGAACGGGAAGACTCCCAGTGATGAATATATGATCTGCGATTGTCGATATGTACCAGGTACGTGCAAGCTATGCATCAGTATCTGTGTCGTTTGGCTTTGGGTCGTATGTCCAGACATTAATGTGCTCAATAATGCCAGGCCAAAATATGCGACATCAGGCCTGCGGGGAAGAGTCGAAC
Source organism: Spizellomyces punctatus DAOM BR117 (assembly GCF_000182565.1). Lineage (NCBI taxonomy): Eukaryota > Fungi > Chytridiomycota > Chytridiomycetes > Spizellomycetales > Spizellomycetaceae > Spizellomyces > Spizellomyces punctatus. The sequence goes on from NW_015971547.1 coordinate 754,653, forward strand.
TGTATAAACAAGGAGCTTTTTATAGAGTGTATGGGAGAAACATGCCCCGCCGGGCAATATTGTCAGAACCGAAGGTTGGTACGGAAAGTCGAATTCTACGGATAGTACGACGCCTTAGCGGTATTTTCAGATTCCAAAACCGACATTACGCGCCCATCGAAATCTTTGAAACTGAGAAGAAGGGCTTCGGCCTTCGGGCTACGGCGCCTATTCGCGGGTATGTGCAAGCAGCATCGATAAGGTAATACCGCAGGTCATCTTTGACTAAATCACTGTTTTGTAGAGGCTCCTTCATAATAGAGTACTGCGGAGAAGTCATCACTGGTGCAATGTTTAAGAAAAGGATCCAAGAATATGATAAACAGGGGCGAAAGCATTTTTATTTCATGAGCCTGAAGGCAAATGAGGTACGTCGGTGCATTCACAAAGATCAGATATAATAGATCACGTCATCTGACGCTTGGTCCGCAGTTTATCGATGCCTCAAAGAAAGGCAATATGTCTCGTTTCATGAATCATAGCTGCTCCCCAAATTGTGCGTTACATAAATGGGTGGTGGGATCAAACTGGAGAATAGGAATCTTCGCTCTACGTGACCTTGACGTGGGTGAAGAATTGTCATTTGACTATAAGTTCGAACGTTATGGGTAAGGCAATTGGGCCATACAAAGTTGGCTTCTTTTTACCTAATGCGCTTTTGGATTGCAGTGCAAAGGCGCAGGAATGCTTTTGTGGCTCCGCCAATTGCAAAGGCTACATCGGGGGAAAGCAAGCAGAGATTGTCATGAATTCCGATGACGGTAGGGTTGTTGCATCGTCCAATGTTCAGAGCCTTCTAGTTACTCAGCGGTACTTTTGCTTGCGATGCAGAAGGAGATAGTGATATGGAAAACTCAGAAACAGACAAGCCACGTGCTACTCGTCGACGTAAACGAGGTGGCGAGGACAGCGACTATGAAGGGGAGGCGGTTAGGCAGGTTGGTAATGAAGAAGGAGCATGCTGACACTGTACGAGAGCATAAACATTGTGCTTTGCAGGAGGCAGAATGTCTACATAATGCAGAAGATGTTCAGGTTGTCACACGATCCTTGTTTCGCCATGCGGCCAAACCAAAGAGAATTATGCGGCTTCTTAGCAAAATCGAGGTGTGTTGGTTAGCACTGCCTGTGGTATTCGTATATTGAAAAGATAATAACTTCCCAATTGGATAGAACACGAACGCGCTTCCTTTGCAGCGGCGCTTTATCTGGGGACATGGGCTCTCCGTTCTCAAAATGTGTCTTCGCGAATACACAGGGAAAAATGCCGCAATTTGTTTACAGGTTAGATCGGGGACACAGTGTACAGCTATTGTTTGCAACATTACTAATAGGCTTTTCTTTGGACCAGGTGTTACGTATATTGCGCATGCTTCCTATCGCATCTAAGAATACCGCTGAGAAAGTCGAGGATTGTGTAGTCAAGCTAGCAGAGCTACCCGATTTGGAGATATCTACGATTGCCAAAGAGGTAAAGTGATCGTCAGCTGTCGTGTTTCTGAAGTGCCACGCGAATACTAAATCTTTTCGCAGCTTGTTGAGAGTTGGTCCACATTGCAAAGTGTCTACAAAATCCCAAAACGAATTCCTCCGGTAAGTGAAAAACAAGCTTTGCCATATTGTTCCTTATAGTAAAAAATGCTTTGGACAGCCCCCAGACAGCGATGCACCAAAGGAGGCCACCGGTCAAGACTCTCCATCTCAAAATGGTGGATCTAAACGCTCCTACGATGAACCTGATGGGGATAGAGTTGAATCGTATTCGCCGCGGTCAAAGCGCTCCAGAAGTGATGACCGCGAGGGAGAGCGTCGATATTCTAGTTCCGATAGTCGGAATCGGCATGATATGTACCGACCTTCCTATTTTGCATCTCGGGCGTACCCACCGGAATACGCCGACTATGAAACACGGTCACCGTGGTCGCGTCGTGGATCAGGAAATAATGATAGCGATTACTCTGGTCAGCGACCGTACCCTCGCTCAGCTGTTCCTTCCCATAATTCGTCGGTATCTGGCAGCCCTCGATATGGACACGCGCCATATCCGGATCACAGGACCACATACTCCAGCGAGCATGAGCACACCCCCAGGCGTCCGTCGCAAGCAGATCGCCCGCTACCGCTAGGATGGAAAGCGACACGTACGGAGGATGGTGCCGTTTACTATTATAATGTTAATACACGGGAAGCGCAGTGGGAGTTTCCTTCCGAGTCCGGTGAACCCGCTAATGATGAGCGCGCGACGTTACCCTCGATGTTACCTGGGGTATCGGAATCCGCAATCAGGGCGGTTGTGGAAGAAGCCAACGCGGTGCAGTCGTCACCAGAAAAGCCGTCACCTCACAAGGAGAAACGGGTTAGCCACCCAACATCAAGTACGTCAGATTTTCCGAAGAAGCTCAAAGTAGAGGTAAGTCTTGAGTGCCGCGCACAATTACATTCATAGACTGAAGTTCACAGTACTACTTTCAGATCGGTAATTTTGTCGTCAAGCAGATGTCAAAATACAAAATTCCGTCCGAAAAATTCAAGGATTTGGCACGAGCTGTAGGGGTCATGATGCTACTTGCAGCACGCGCCTATTTTGCTGAACCTTGACTATTTCTTAGGTAACAAAGGCATTAGTCGACAAAGAGCGAAGAACGCATAGCTTGAACGACAATAGTGAGCTTTCGGAGCATAAGAAGAGTAAAATCAAGATTTATGTGAAGGAGTACTGCAAGCGGAACGGTTACTTACCAAAGTTACAGGGGGGACCTAGCCCCGCAACGACTGGGCGTGGCAACGGCAATGATAATATACGATCGTAAAGCGGAGCGATGTGTACATAACCAACACAATAATGATTTATGGAACTTGGACAACAGTGGAAAGTAAAAGATGAGATGATGAGTTTGATGTGATCTTTGGTGCGCCCGCCGTTTGAGGAACCTGCGAAAAGCGCCTGAGCCCGTCTTCCAAAGCGCTGTCGTCGATGTCTTACGTGAGCGTGTGGCGCTTGTGGCGTCGGAAGATGACGCGAGTTGTGGCGCAGACCCATCCTCCAGATTTGTCCCTAGGTTCCCGACGGTCCAGTAATTCTTTGGGACATACCGGCAACAATCGAGAACAGTCCCGGCCATGCACAGAGCTTTAAGACATATATTGGCGGCACAACGCCTGCGCCCGTTTAGTCGGAACTATTCTGTTGTGGGCACCGATGCGACGGTGGTTCGTGGCCTCGTGGGCGCGATTGGGAACACGCCGTTAATCCGCCTCAATAAACTTAGTGAACAGACGGGTTGCGACATACTGGGAAAAGCTGAATGGATGAACCCTGGTTGGTGAACCTCAGCCAAAACGATGATTTGCCCGTCTACTAGTGCTAAACTCAGGCGAATGTCTGCAGGGGGATCTGTCAAGGATCGTGCAGCTTTGTACGTTGTAAAGAACGCCGAAGAACTGGGGCAACTGAAACCAGGAGGAACTGTGGTAGAAGGGACCGCAGGAAATACAGGAATTGGGTTGGCACACGTTTGCCGGTCAAAGGGATATAATCTCGTAATGTGAGTGAAAAGTTTTCATTACTCGTATGCTCCTTTGCTAACACCTAGCCTAAATTCCAGATACATGCCCAACACACAAAGTCAGGAAAAGATTGATCTTCTACGGATGCTTGGTGCCGATGTTCGGCCAGTTCCTGCTGTACCTTTTACCGACCCTGCCAACTACAATCACCAAGCCAAAGCATTTGCAGAGTCCCTTCCCAATGCTGTGTGGACAAATCAATTTGATAATGTACGAAACATGAAGTCTTGTCGCATTGATCCTTGCAAATGACTAAGAATGAATTTTAATATATAGGTCGCGAATCGGCAAGCGCACATCGAGACCACTGGACCCGAGATTTGGCGTCAAACTGGCGGCAAGCTGGATGGTTTCGTATGTGCCACAGGAACCGGTGGCACATTAGCTGGTACAGCAAGATATCTGAAAGAAAAGTCAGATGGCCAGGTGAAGGTGTTTATTGCTGACCCGCCAGGCTCCGTATTGTACGCATATAAAAAAGAGGGCCAGCTGACGCGCACGGGCGACTCTTCCATTACGGAGGGAATCGGCCAAGGTCGTCTTACGGACAATCTGGCTCCTGACTGGAAACTGATTGATGATGCTGTGCATATCCCAGACGCGGAGACGATCGAGATGGTGTATCGTCTATTGGACGAGGAAGGCATCTTCATTGGTGCTAGCTCGGCATTGAACGTTGTGGCAGCGACAAAGATGGCCCAGCAACTAGGACCTGGTAAACGAATCGCCACTATGATCTGCGACGGCGCCGCCAGGTATCAATCACGATTGTTCAGCAAGGCGTGGTTGGAGAGCAAGGGCTTGTTAGATGCAATTCCCCAACATTTACATAAATACATTCTCTTAGCATAGGGCGTATTTGTAGCGTAGTAAAACAAATCAATATCTTTAGAAGCATCTCCATCCATTCTACAGGTAAAAAAATATACATATAGCGTATTTACACATTATACAATTAGTGCATCAAAGTCGCGCCATATAAGAGACATCCATCTGGCAAAGCTTATGCGGATTAACGGCATTGGATATCAAGTCTAGAATGGTTTGATTTGCCGGCTCACACCGCTCGATGCCCTGAAAGATGGGATATTAATCAGCATATGGGAATAACAAGGAGCTAACGTTTTTGCCCTACCCGCTCTCTTTCTGCTCTGCACGCGATGCCGTGAGTCCGCTTCAGAACAAGGTCTACATTTTGCGTAACAAATTCCCTGAGTTGCGCCTCCTGTAATGGTGGCTTGCGAGCAATGTTTTGCCACGTTACTAATTCGTCACGGACAAAGATACTGAGATAGTCTTCTAGTTCATACTACATATAATCGTTTGGTGAGTTCCTCATGCATTTCCTCTGTCTTCCACGCTGCGATACATACATCTGGTTCTGTCAATGCACGTCCGATAGCTTGAAGGGAAGATGCAAAGACGCCTTCCACGCCAATGGGCGTTAGGAACGTTTGTATGTTGGGTGTAAACCGGAACGGTACCGGCTCCCCATTTGAAAACAAATATGTGGTAGTAGACAAACCTTACAAAACCACGTTAGGACGCTTTGTCACCACGCAGCGAAAAGTGAAACCGATGACTCACTTGGTAACAGGTCCGATGCCCATATGCTGCCAGAACGACGAGAGATGTGGAACTTGTGAGGTGTTCTCTGTCCAACGCTCATCACATGCGTCATGAACGTCACCGCTGCCAATGACTGGGTAAAGTGCTTTCGCATGGTCCACAACTCTCCATATGATGCCAGGCTCTTCGTGATGAACTAGTACACAGAGGGGTTTTAATGAGGCAATGTCAGAGGGTGCACATGAGAATGATATCACCTTTGTCAAGATATTGTCCGGCATGAACTTCGATGCAATGTCCTCCAAAAGTTCAGCTTTCAAATTTAGCATCTCAACTTTATCCAGTTTCTTGATACAGCCAAGATTAGCTACTATGTCCGGTGACCTGAACACGGCGAAATACTCACCCCGCGCTTAGCAAACTCCTCAGAAGCATATACGTCACGCATGCGATTGATGTAAAACATAATCGGGTCATCCTTGTGCTGTCCTTTCTGGGCACAATAATCTTCCCAAATTTCTTGCAACGTGATGTAACTAGGATCATCCTGCACCAGTCGGACAGTAGGTGCAAGCGGTACGATAATGGGAAGGTGGAAGGAGAGATTTCGTCGTCGACTTTCTCTCCGTCGTTCCATGACGCTGTTGAGAATGCGGAAGAGCTGGATGATCCGTTCCTCCCGACGGCAATGTCTTGCAGCCGGATGCTGGACGCTGAACGGATGGAAAGTTCCATCGTGACCCCGAATCGTAAAGCGGCGGTGACAGGCAAGGTAGCCACGTATCAAATCGACCTCCGGTTCAAAACGGTCGATGCGCACAAAGTCTTTGTTATTGTCCTTCATCAAGAAGTACTGTCCAGGTACTTCAATGTCCTCAAATTTCTGATATTCGAATTCTACAAGCCAGTGACTGAAGTGCTCGAGATGTTGTCGCCGTGGGCGGCTGTCAAGCAAGATTTCCAACTTGTCCCGCCACTCTCTAAACCGCTCTACAAGCTGTGCAAGGTTCGGCTTACTCTTAATGAAATCTTGTTCAAATGCCGCCTTGTATTTGATGTGATTCGGGTACATGCTTTCAGCAAATCGCAACAGATTCACCTCCGTAGCGGGAGACAAAGCTCCCCCTTGATCTCCTGCATCGCGAGAAAGTTGCTGCAAAAACATCTGAACACCGTCATTGAGCAGGGCTACTATTAACCGATAAATGTCCTCGTCAGTGGTCGGTTTTAATCTTTGCATTATCTGGTCCAACATCGTTTCCATAGACAGGGCAAGAAGTGGGAATGCAGTCTTGACAACGGCATTGACTTCCTCGAGATGCTCCCAGGGCGTGTACCTTCGCTGGGTTACGGCGGAAGTTCCATTAGTGGCCTGCGCGGATGCCGCATCACCTTGTTGTGGCCCCTGGGGTTCAGTATTGGTTGGAGTCTGAGGAGGCTGATCCGGTTGGCGGGGTGCACCAGCAGATGTGGTGGATGCTGCCTGCTTTTTTGATATCAAGTAATCATCGCGTGCCGTCCGCAACTGGAAATAGAGAGCCTACAGAAATGAGAGCAAGTGAGCACATTACAATATTCAGTAGATTTTATGCCTTGAGCATAGGATATCATACCTGCGGGTACTGCTTCGCAATCTTCTTGAGTATCTCCTTTGCTTGGGAAGCTTCTTTGTTCGACAGGGCAGCCAGAAGTTGTGGTATAAATGTAATCCAATACCAGATCGGAACATCACCCTTGTACTCGTCGAACGCGTTGGCAATTGTATTCTCATTATCATCCAAGCTCAATAGCCATAATATCCGTGCCAAGAACTTTCGTGAGCGGGCATTCTGATAGATACCGGCAGCCTGCAAGTAGCAGTTCATAGCCCCAGCACCATATTTGATCTCCGTAGGTCGTTCTTTGAACATACGATCGTTATACTGGGCAAAAGCTGCCCAACCTTTCGCTAATGTCGTCTCAAGTTGAATAGAGGAAGAGAACGCTTTTTCTGCATCGTCATGAAGGTTCAATTTTGCAAAGAAGATGCCCTTTAAGGCAAAGAATTCTGCCTTTTGCTGGGGATTGAAGTAGAGCAGATTCGTATTGTTGATCACATCAAGACCGGTAGCGTAATCAGTGGCATTCACGAAATAGCTTTTAGCTTGCTCGCGCAATTTGAAGAACGCCTCATGAATCTCAATGTTTGGCAGTGTGTAAATTTTGCTCAGCGAGTCGTTGCAGACATCGATCAACTGATGTTTCCGCGCGACGTGAGCGAATCGGTTGATGGTCCATGCCGTTTCATGGTATCCGCGAAACGCCACAGAGCTCGGATTATCTCTCACACCGTTCCCATTGTGTTGCACATTAAGCTGAGGAATCAGTGGAAGGTATGCCTTGTTCACTATCTGAAACACGTGCTGACGCCAAGCAACAATATCACTCCACAAGGTAATGTCATCCCACATGTTCGGAAGTCGATCTCGCCAAGTGGTGAAGATTCCTTTTAGTTCCTGTTGCTTATCTTGTATGTTCACCACTGTAGTCGTATTGAGGATCTGTTGTATCTGAGCTCCCTCATGTAATTCCACAAACTGCTGGAAGGTATGCAACAGAGGTATATGGGCATTGAGTCCTTGTTTTGGTAGGATGAACCAGCGCTTTAAGCTGCTTTGCACCCCTTCGTCGCAAAGCTTATGGAATTCCGCTTGGCGTTCGGGTCCTTCTTGGTATCTTAACAGTAAACTGAACGACTGAAAGACCTTCCGTCGAGGGCTATCTTGCATCGATTCTAACGCAGTCTGCAGCGACTCGCGTTCACTGGTCCAGTCAGAGAGTCGCCACGCGCATTCCAAAAATAATTCTGCATTGGCCTCCTGTTTCGACAAGTCGGTCAAGAGATCCCACTGCTGTAACCGCTCTGCTGAATAGACCCAATGATCCTCCCAAAGTCGGTATTCGGATTCAGTAAATGGCAAAACGCCTGTTCGCGCCTTCGCTTGGGCGGCTTCATACAGCCGTTGAGCTTGAGCCCACATACCCCCTTGCTCATAGGATATCGCCGCATTCGTCTCAGCAAAAAGGCTGCGTCGTCGCCACAGTCCGTAGAAGTAATCAGCTTCAGAGAGGCTCCAGAAAATCTCACAGAGGGCATCAATCGTGCTCTCTCTAATTTTCTCATCCTCTTTCGCTGCCAATACTCCGGCGAACCGCGTGTCCACAATGGACTGTTGTAGCAACTCCACTGCAATGTACCAGGCGTCGTATGTCTTCCCTAAATATCGTACTAGCTGAGGGGGTAACCGAGGTTGGATTGCTGCCTCGCACTGGCAAATGCCCTCAAGTAACGCTTGAATGACGTTGGGTCGCATATCAACCTGTTTGATATGGTAGTCCTTCGCCAGCAGAGGTATTATAACCTTATGTACGTCATGCCGCTCTCGAGGGTTGAGCAAACCCCAACAGAGCGGGAATATATCAACCCACATTGCGTAGGTGACGTTATCGTCAGAGTACAACAGCTGACGAAGTGAATCCACAAGGGTTTCCAATGTGAGCGACTGGAGATCACGCAAAAACTCGCGGTGATGTTCCATGACAGCCGGAAAGCGTTCGTCACTTGTTGTTGTGCTTTCGATTGCCATATTATCTTCCGAGGCATCCAGCGCAGTTATAGAGGCAGTTCGGTAACCCGGCGCGCACGTATGCAGGTGGTCTGTGGTCAATACACTTCCAAGTAGTAGATCGAGCGCTTGCCGGAGCCAGAAGTATGATGCGAGGTGATCCCAGTTTTGCACGCCCAGAATATAGTTGAGACGGATATACACCGATTTGCCGATGCTCTGGTGGAATATATCGGCAAATCTTCGTCGTATCGACGGATTCTCGTTCTTGGTTCCCATCAAAAATGCTTGTTCCAGACGAACGGTAAGCTCTGACCGAGCAAAAGACGAGGTGCTGTAGATGATAGCCACCAGATCTAGATACTCCTCCAACAGTTTTTGATCACCGCGAATGTCAAACGACATCATCATTTTGACCAGAAGATTGGATTTTTCTTTAATCGTCGGGAAGGATTCGGCACTCCCGAGAACCCAGTGACGCACCATGTTCAATATAGTACGTAGCAACTCAGTGTCTGCTGAAAAGTCCATCAGCTGTACTAACGATTGCAGGAATATTCTTCTGTGTTCACCCATCTGCGACACGCGAGGATTCAACAAACCAAGAAGCATGACCAGGAGGCGCGAGGGTGAATCCGGAGGCGGTGTCGCTTGTCCTAGTGGTTGGTCTTGATGATCTTTGACCAATTTCGCTAGCAATTTCATCAAATCAGTCAGATAGACATGCTCAGATCTCGCTTGTACACTGCTGATTAAGGATAGCACACAATAAATGTGAGACGGAGAATTGTTCGCAGTTGGGGGGTTGCTTGCTGCGGCCGAAGCCGAAGTAACTTCTTTCAGCCCTGTCTGGATTTTGGATTCAATCATTTTGGTGAAGGTCGACAAGGCTTCCGACGGTTCCTCGTCTCTCATTACGTCGATTGCGTCGAATAGGCGACTGATCACTGGCGTGAGCATCTTTGAAATGCGAACATTGTCTGTCTTGACCCATCTATCCACGCATTTATGAATATAGGCAATGTTCGATATGATCCACTCTTCCGACTTAAACTCCGTGACGATAGCCAGGATCTGGACGGCGTTCGAGATTTGATTCATGTGATTTTCAGCAACCTCCAGCGTTACAGCCCTTTCAAAGTTTACCAGGTTGACCTCGACGTCAGGCCACACCTTCAAGCACTCGCGTACGAGGCTCACGACACGGAAGGACGTTCCCTTCTTCTGGATAGAATCCGTCAAGCTGCTGGCAATGCGGATCAAATAGGAGAGTACAGTAGCATGATCTTCGCTGCTAATGATGCTTTCTTTCGGTTCAGCTTCTTCTTTGACAGGAGCGGAAACAACGGGTTTGTCTACATCCATGGCGTCGGGTTCGGCGCTCGCGTGTCTCTTGGGAGTCACCGGACCGCTACTTGCGACTGATTTACGCTTCTCCCCAACTAGTGCATTTCAAGGCACGATATTGAGTATAATGGTTAGATGATAGATCCTTTTCTACAGGAGACGGGAGATGTCATTCTTACCATTACCGTCCCCGTACGGCTCCCAGTCCATTGGATCTTCCCCCGTTTCCATGCCCAAATGACGTCTATCCCACTGCAACAACAGATCACAAAGATCGACCGTTAAAAGTCGTGATTCTGGGGTGGCATGTGTAGAAAAAGCCAATTTCATCAGCGATTTGACGACTCCTGGCACGAAAAGGTGTTTCCAATCGTAAAAGAGATCCGGGTATCGGGCTAACAGCTGGTAAATCGTTACCAACTGCGGGAAGCTATGACCGTCCTCGATAATAATCTTTCGCGCCCATCGCACATACAAAGGCAAGGATGATTGCGCCTCTCCCGACACATTGATACCTATCCGCTTCGGAAGCACTGGGAATAGGATATCAAGCGCTTGACGGACGAGCACGCGCCCTTGGGGTGTATCCGATTGATGAGCTCGCAGGAGCGCAATATATATCTGAACGACAATTCTCGCCGGAGTTTCGTACTCTTCAATCCACCGCGCCAGTAAAACATATGCAGCTTGCTTGCAAATGACGTCTTCAAGCTTGATATTATTCCACGCAAATTTGATCACGTCCTTTCGCGTTTCGCGAGGGACATATTGGACGAGAAGAGATGTGAACTGTAGCAATTCTACCTTGAAGCTGTCGTGGAGATTCAGAGCTATCCCAGTTTCCGAATGTAAAGGAAGCCAAATCTTTTTGTGAATCGTGTTAATGATATTGGTGTCCAGTACCTCTGCCGCTTCGCCCTTCTCGAGGGAGGCTCTTAACATCGGTGTCACCAACAGCCGCAAAATACGGGCTTTGCGGCTCTGACTTTTCGAGACATCGTCAAATATTTCGAGATATCTCTCAAGGATGGACCGTTTATGTTGCGGACCGTAGCGCATTATAACATCATCGAATAGATACTGTCTAATGAGCCCCGTGTCGATGACGTCCTCTTGCTCAAACACCTCCATGATCTCGAACAATGCGCCAATGTCATCGGGCTCCGCCTTGAGGTAAGATATGTAAATTTCTACAATATATTGAGTGAACTGTCCCGGGGGGTGCGTCGTATCGCTCCAGTTGATCGGCTGTGCCCGGTGTACCTTCCACAACTGCGCAACATTCTCCAAAATCACTTTATTCTGAGCCAACCAGTCTGGCTGCCAGCGACATAATTCACCGACAATCAAAACACCCCGAACGTGCCGAGCAGTAGCATCCGTTCCCTCTTCCGGGTATCCAATCGACTTTGCCACCAGTGCATCCACGCTCTTCATGACCTCCAAACGAAAGACGGATGCTTCTGTCGAGGCCAGTAGATCAATCAGAAGTTCTCCATATGGTGCTTGATGTAAGTTGTCAAAGAAGAGAGTTACGGCTTCCGCGGGATATCTATTCAAAAACTTGATCAGAGGAGGGCGGAAAGGACTTGATATCGTACGTCGCAGATGACCCTCCAATGACAGAATCTCTTTGATCATATCGTCCATGAACACATTCGCAGTTGCGGGCAACAAAGGGAAGATATCCAAGATGGCCACCATCACCTTGATGTCCTCGATCTCGGTCAGGGGTTTCCCTGACACCTCGGCTAACATGGTTGGAGTTCCCCACTGGCGGAGGTGGTCCAAAAGCTTCTTACCAATCTCGACCTTGAAGTAATTTGTCAGTAGCTCTAATAGCCGAGCCAACCCTTCCAATCCAGCTACGTTCAGCCGTTTGTGATCTGACAGATTAACCAAGATTGGGCGCAGGCCGGCCTGAAGTTGCTCCTTCGGAAGCTTCCCTTGCTGATTAAGAATCTGTTGCAAACCTAAAGTGTGATTGATTTTGTGAGCATTAACCGGCATCCTCGATGTGATAACTTCACCCACCTTTAAATGCGGTATCCACGACCTCGGGAGATTTCGAATATAGAGATTTGAAGAACACTGAGACAATACGAGACCTCGTATTTGCTTGTCTGGGAGCCTGAAAATCCGCACACGCCATGGCTGCGGACAAAAGCTTAAGGCAAACCACACGAAGGCTGATCAATGAGTTGGCATTCTTGACGTGAGAGGTCTTGCTCACTAATGCTTGATCCTCAGCGTCCGCCAAAGCCAACGCCTCCTGGATCAATCGCATCAATTCGTCTCCAAACACAAGGAGCGGCGGTCGTAATGACAAACAATAGGTGATGGCGTCAATGTGGCCAATCTGCATAGCAAACGGCAACGCTCGGAGCGGCTTGGCAAAAATCCGTTGCAGCAGTGTTTGCTTCACAGGCGATAGCAGCTCAGTAACCTCACTACCAGTTAAATCAGCCAACAACTGTAATGCCGATTGAATCGTTTCCCGAACCGCACCGCTGGAATCCGACAACTCTGAGATCAGCAAAGAAATTAGGCTGTGAAACTTTGCCTGACGTAGGGATGTGCCTTCTTCTCCTTCTGGTCGATTACAGACTTTAAGTACATGTGATAGAGTCTGGGTTGCATCTTCCACACTACCCATTGCCATATCGGGTGACCTGTCCTTGAGAACGTACAAAAGCGCCTTGACAAACTCTAATTGATGACTGAGCATCCACTTGGTTCCCATATGTAATTGCGAACTGAAAATGGCAATACCGAGACAGCCTCCTGTCCTATGGAACCACTCCTGTTGATAACAGCAGGAACAGAAGCGAGAGGCAATGGTATGCATGACAGGCAGCTCATCTGCTGCTTCTTTGCCGCCAAGAACTACCACGCAGGTATCGTAGAAGAGTTGAATGGCCTTTTCGGCCAGATGTCGTCGGTCTTGGCTTTCCGATGTGATGACCTCGACCACCGCTTCAAGAAAACCGTTCACGGAGGACGACCTGCCTGTAGCCAGCAGACCTTTCGCATTGTCAGGCTTTGTAGCCTTCTGTGCTTCAACCGTCTCCGCTATGCTTAACATGGCAAAGTGACGGCATAGGTGTTCAACTAGTGGCCACGCCTGTTCGCGTAGCGCGCCCTCTGTTGAGGCTATGAAAATGGCGGCGATGGCTCGCGTCACCGCCTTCTCATGCGATTCTCTCTTATCACCTGTGATCAGAGGGGGATCGATGAAAGGGTGCACATCTTCATTGGCGGCTTCTGCTTTCTCCACTTCGCTCTGTTTCACACCTTCCATATCGACGGATCCAGGCTTCTCCTCCTGCTTGACCCTCCCCAAAAATTGTTGAGCAAGCCCGTGGAGCCGCTGAGCGTAATCATCCGTACCGTCATCAACATCAAGCAGCAATGGCAGACATGCTTTGGCAAAGATGAATGCTTGCTCCTTAAAATGCAGCGAGCTTCCAGAGTCGTCCAATATGCGACCTGACAAGTCCAGGATGTTGTCCAGTGCTATCGTACTCGGTTCAGCCCCATGAAAAGGTAGTGAAACCTCCAGTTGCTTCTCCCTGTTAATAATGTGAAGGAGGTCTACCGGATCCTTGACATACCGCCTGTTGCGACCACCCAGTTTTCCAAGGATTCGCACCGCTGCATGGCTATGAGTCTGGTTGTACGGTAGCGGCTTCAGATGTTTGCGGAGAGCAGCCATCAAATCTTTCAACACCGGACGCATAATGGGTTCGAGAAAGTCTTGTGTCAGGTTATCAACGCAGAGTTCCAGTGTACGCAAGCCCTGGCTGACAAGCTCTGGCCCAGCCTCCAAAGCAAGCACCAGAGGCTTCATCAAGTATGACAGATACGGTAGAAGCACACTGAGCCGGACTGGCACCGTTAGGCAAAGTTCGACAAATAACTCTCGTAGATGCGGTTGGTGAGCAGTTGCTAGCAAACCATTCAGCCCCTCCAGAAGCACTTGAAGGAGGGGTAACACTTCCTGATAGAGCATTTCGAACCGGCCGCCTCCAATACTTCTAAACAGTGCACGGAGGAGAAGAAAATAGTTCAAGGATTCCTTTGCTTTAGTCGACAATTTCATTGAAGTCATAATTATGTTTCCGATCTGAGGTCGAAGGACGGCTTCATTCTTCTCCGGGAAAAGTGTCACTGACATGAACAGTAGCTTGAACAGCCGCAGCATGACGGATGCATAAAGCGGATCTGAATCGCCTAATTTTTCGAGCCGATCCACCAGAAAGCGAAGCATCAATCCCGCAAATGTTGGTGATACAATCGTGCTAGCGAGAAAGTACTGCGGTAGAGCGAGGACAGAAATGTTCTTCAAAATCTGTTCGAAAATGAAATCAATTTGTGACGAGAATACATCTTGGAAGACTGGCGGCTCAATCAAGGTAAAAGTGGATGCAAAGGCCTCAAAAACTTCCTTTTCTTCTTTCGAGCCAATGATGTTCGGCGAAATCTTTTCATTTACATTCGTCGTTCCCCCTTCTTGATTCATCGAGTCTATGATCCAGTAGTCGAAGCATCCCAGACCGTCTCTGAGTGTACATATTAAAACATCAACATCCTCTCGTGAAAAGCCACGAGCTACGGTGTTCCAGGCTTCTGGGCTTTTTCCTTGAGGGGGAGGGGGATTACAAAGGCGCAACGCATTCAGTATGGCTTTAAGCCCCTGGACCATGTTTTTGAATAGGAATCGGATATCTGTGCCAAAGTCAGTGAAGCAGTCTGGTAGATGTATCAGCAATCACCGACTTACGCACCTTTAACGACATCAGGTGACCCCTCAAATGCTCGAATGTATGTTCGAATTGGTTGCGCATATCCAAGGTCGAGGTAACCATCCGTATCAGACAGCAACGGCGTTCCTTCGGACGCTTTTTGGGATTGGGGTGGCTGAGTCTTTTTCCGTCGATGATGCTCGAGGACAACCGGAAATGCCATGCGTAGGGAAGTAAACTTTGATGCAAATGTGCGTAGTATTCTCAATAGCAAGCCACGTGCTTCGCGCTTGTCGTCCAATCCAGCAAGGCAGTCGACAATGTTTAACAGCAACTTTGCGCACATTGTCTGGATATTTGGGGCAAAGTTCGGATCATGCAGATTTCGCGAGTACATATGAATGGCACGGGAAAGTTGTGCAATTGAAAGATCGGCACGGACGTGATGTATCAAGTCCACAAGGACACTGTGTGCAATGGGTCTGCAAACAAGGCATAAGGTAAGGCTCTCCTCCCGGCAATCAGAAATAGAAATGATAACTTACCGCAGGGTCTCCTTGGCGGTCACTCCACTCCCTACCAACACATCCTCATTTAAAAGAATATCGACGTGTTTGACAAACGCATGGCGGAAGTCCGTGTACCAAATATGCCGTGTAGCTACCAACAGCTCCTGATATATGGCAACTCGTCACATCAGCTTTCCTCATGTCACAAATATCTGATAAGGCATAACACAGAGCAAACCTTGCGGGTAGCAGCGGCATCAGGCGGGCACGATCTCATCAAGACCACGACAGCATCTGCAATTTGCTGCTGATACGGCTTCAAAATTGGTACAAAACTCCTCAAAATGTACGCAATGAATGAGACAGTCTGTAAGATTGTGACGGTAAGGTACTGGATGAAAGACTCGCGCGAACGACACAAACTCACCTTCACTTGCAGCATGATAAAATCTGTGAGCGCGGCCCGATTTCTCACGTTTGCGCTTATTCCAACGTATACAACACCAGCCGCGTCAGCGTCAGCCAGCTCCTGTCGTTGCTGGGCAGGGAGTAGAGTCAAACACTGAAATACGGTTCAAAGCGTTCAGTAATGAGGACGTAAAATGTCAGTGAATCCGGGTCTTACGTGAATGATCAGGGGAACAAACACCGGTACATTTGCATTAACGTATTTTCGATAGAGTTGAAAAAGAAGAGCAATAATTATCGGACACTCTGTCAGTACTTTGAAACTGTACAGACTTTTCTGCAAGACTCGAGTAGAAGGCTCTCCACTATCGCTTTGCGCCGGCGACCCTGGCGGTGGGAGGGTAGGTTGCGGCATTACAGGCTGAAAACAAGCGCCAATTTGTCAGTCCCATCGTCAAAAACGCAACATTGACATGATGCAACATACAGTGCTGGCAGCCGACTCATCAAAGACGTCCTTCACAGCCTGCTCCATGTTCCGGTACATCTCCTGTACGATATCAAAAAACGGCTGAACCCAATCTTCCAAGGCTGCCTTATAAGCCTTATGTAGATCCACCATAATCTTGAGGGCCAAACATCCATTGTCTTCGTTATCTTCCCGCAGGACATGCATGAGTGCCTTCATAAGGTCCGGCATCAACCCTTTCAGTGTGTCATTCTGTGGCAATCGTTGTATTATCTCCAGAACAGTGTTTCGCAGTTTCTGTGGTATACATGTGTCAATGAACTGCAAAAGCTAGTGTAAACGGCGCCACAGCATACTTGGATTGGAGAATTGCTGATGAAAGCAGGTTGCTCCTCAGTGAGGATAGCAAAGAATCTAGGGGCAAGAGTGGTAATGAGCCGCTGCTGATCATCGTCTTGAAATGATTCGATCGATTCACGGAGGTCGTTGACGAGGCGGAGACGTGATTGATTATCTGCAGGGAACAATCCATCGATATCCTCGCACTGCATTGAACAAACGCGCAGAAACCAACCTAAAGATGTGTCTGACAAGCGCTCAGCATACGCTAAGAAGAAAGAAATTAGATGTTAGGGATCGTCTGCCCTCGCGAGAAATGTCCGACCCATCACTTGGCACGACAGAGTAAAACGTACAATCGCAGTTCACGAGGCTCAACTGCTGCTGAGTGTTCAGTGGCTGTCATAAGTTCGTAATGAGTATCAAGCTATAAGTTCACCTTGCAGCCCCAACTCCGAAGAACACTTACTTGTGACATGTTGGCACCCACCCCTACTCGGGCGGAGGTTGCAACCCAACACAGGCAGCAAACGAACCTATGGCAGTAACTGCGTGACGAGTACTAGTTGTAATTAGTGAAACGTCATGCAGGATGTTGTAGAGTGGTCCTACAAAGTGTGCGATCTAGGCCTGCGATCTAGGGAACCGAGGGAGTAGCAAGTTGCTCACTCGAACGAGTGCTGGCCGGCTTGGTTGGGTGCTTCTCACGTGATGAATTCACATTGGAGTGTGATTGTAGTGCACTGTCATCAGGCTTTGAGGCCAGGAGCAACTAAGTTGACGGCAGTTGACCGACTTTTTCTTAATGGATACCGCTTGCGATTAGAGAGTTTCAAAAGCGGGGTCCTTCCATCGACGTTACAGGACGTTGGCATTGGCTGCAAAAAGGCCAATTGCATGCAGCTTGTGTGGTTATATTGACTGGATATTCCACATGGGTCGCTAATCGAATGAAGCTACAGACTCAACAGTCAGGGATAGCAGTTCGAGCAACAAGCTGATAGATGCGAGTCAGGTTTAACGATTGATAATCCGCAAAGGGCATGCATCATGCGACAAATTGACCACGCTATCTATGTGATGGTAGTAGTACAACCATGGTTATGAAGGACAGGGCTCTTTGTAATATCTTGGGGGTGTGTGATGTCCATGAGCAACCGAGACCATGGACCTAATACGGGATGTAAGTAGGGGCGATCCTGGGCTAGATGTGAAGATAGATTGGGAAATGTGTTTTTGTCCGAGGACGAATGAGTTCGGAGCTCACAAAGCTCATAGATCCGCCGCTCTATCACCAATGTCAAGTGCTCCATCAACTTTCCTTTGAGGACCTTCTGACTAGTACATCTTCCCTGCAAAGTGCATATATATGTGTACGCACCAGCATCCAATCCTTAGGGTAATGGGAGCAAAGCACCTCTGTTCATGCCACCTGCCAGTACTGATTCTATCAGCCATTAACCGTTCACATCCAGCCAGGTCGACCATTGTCTCGAATGAAAAGCAACAAGCACCCCCTCAACCACATCAGCCTCGTCACACGGAAGCCAAGCCCGAGCCAAGGGTGAGGGCAGTAAACGAACCAAAAAAAACGCCGAGCATAGCCGCAGAGCCCATGTTCTTAACCGCAGGTTGAGGACGCGTCCCACGTCCGCTGTTGGGCGACGACCTGTCCAGCTGGTTCCATTCCAACATTCCATTACATACTGTCATGTCCTCTCTCAATGTTCCTGAAGACACATTGAGCACATTAGGACCCCCCCGCTCTCCTAGTCGAGCTTCCCGACGAGCCTCCGCAGATGGTGAGCTATGAATTTCCTAACCCGGGCATTGTCAAAAAAAACCCACCAGAGTCCCCCATAAAACCGCACAACCCTAATAACCAACAAACAGCCGGCATCAAAGAGACCCTCAACGCCGTCTTTCGAGAAGAAAGTGACGGCCAGCGGACACTCAACCAATATATTATCAAAGACGTCCTCGGCAAAGGCGCCTACGGAACTGTTTACTACGGCGTTGACACCTCGGCAGAAGGCCAAAATGAAGGTGTCGCCATAAAGGAATTCAGTAAATCCAAGCTCCGCAGGCAAAAACTCCAGCGGGAAGGTGGTCCGTTTGGTGCAAGAGGGCTTCGAGGACGCGGACGAGGGGCCGGTGTCGCACCTAGTGCATTGTCTCATGCGAATATGCTGGCCAAATCGGATAACCCTATTGATCTGGTTAGAGGGGAAATAGCCATTTTGAAAAAACTAGACCATGAAAATGTTGTGCGATTGTATGAGGTGTTGGATGATCCACAGCAGGTTGGGAGAAACCTCTCTTTTTCAAGGCATGATCCTGAGTCCTCCTTTCTAATACCAGCTTTCACTCACCAGGACTCCCTTTACATGGTCTTTGAACTCTGCAGCAAAGGACCCATCATGGACATCTCCCTCGATAAGCCCACTGCTCCCCTCCCAGAAGACCTAGCCCGGGACTACTTTCGACAAATGATTCTAGGAATAGAATACCGTGTGTATTTACGTTAGTTTTGCACACCCTGTCCATTTACTCATTTCCAGCTATTCAGTCCATGAACACGATATTGCACATCGTGATATCAAGGTATTGCTCTCTTTGGCTGTCTTGCGTTGCAATAGAAGCTGTATCTCTAACCCCTCCCTCAGCCGGACAATATGCTTGTCGCAGCGGACGGAACACTCAAGATTGTCGACTTTGGCGTCTCTGAGATATTCAGTCCTGCTAGCGACCGTCTCAAAACTTCGGCGGGGTCACCGGCCTTTTCCGCACCGGAGGTCTGCGTTGGTAATGGAAAGGTGCTTTGTCTTTGGACATTTTGAGATCCTAATGACAAGTGTCTTTTTAGCACACCATGGTGATTTCTCGGCTCGCGCGTGCGATATTTGGGCAATGGGCGTGACGCTCTATTGCATGCTATTTGGTTCATTACCGTTCAATGGAACATCTATTATAGATCTGTATGAAAGCATTCGGTCTGCACCGTAAGTTATTGCTTTGGCGGCGGTCTTGTGCCGGTTGGAGAGCATGATTTAACGTTTACGGATTACTTTTTCAGGACTCCTTATCCCGACAGCGCGAGTGCGCTCCAGAGAAATGTTTTGGAGCGATTGTAGGTTTTTCTTTTTTTGTGATTCGGTTCATGATGGGTCGTGGTAGACACGACAGTGTGCTGATGCTTCTGGACTTAGATTAGAAAAGAACCCCACACAGCGTATCTCGATGGACGAACTGCGGGCACGTAAGATGGTTTATTATGGTGCGTTGACCTAACACTCATGTCTTGTTGACATTGTAGGTTCATCCGTGGGTGACAAAAAATGGCACAGCTCCGTTACGAAGCAGATCCGAAAACTGTGTACCCGTCTCTGATATTACTGAAGAGGATATCAAAACAGCTGTCAAGGGCATCATTCCACTCTTTACGGTGGTGAGTTTGCCGCTGCTGTTTACACTTTGCGATATGTTCGCTCATGCTCGCTACATCCGCAGTTGAAGGCAGTCAATAAACTCAAGAAGCTCCGCCAAAGCGCGGAAGTAGACAGCAAAGGATAGTATCATACCCGCCCTTTTTTGTACGTGCCTTACAAAATACACATATATAGATTGAAAATGCCCAAAAAGTCCAAAAAAAATATGATACAAAAATGGTAGGAGCCGAGTATTATGGTATCTTTGTCTCCTTGGGTGGTGTCCCAGTGATATCCTCCTCCCGAGCATGCTGGTGCCTAAACGTCGAGTTCCATCTCTGAAACACGCCGGTATCAGTCGCTTGGGCATCCATAGACATGCAGCGTCGTTGCGGGAACCATTTCTTACTTCCAAACAGCCCGAGTGTGCTCAGATGATCTCGGGCGAGTTCTTCTGCAACATTGGAATCGCTTTCAGATGACGCGGGGACTTCGCCTTCGACGCTCCAGACTGAGCTGTGGTGGCTGCCGCTGCCGGTAAGCGGAAGGATTCCGCGTGAGCGGCCGCTAGAGAGGCTTCGGCTAGTCTTGTAACGGTGTTTGATACCCCTTCGTGCCGCAATATAATTGTCAAAGGCCTGCGGGATTTCAATAGTTCCTGCAGCAAGACTCAATCTCCGCCCTCTGGACACCGCTATTTCGTCGGATTTGTTGGGAGGGGGTTGGGCCGGTCGAACAGAGGCACCCATGCTTTCCCATTTTGCTCGATTCCCAATGAGGTTTTCGACAAAGGGTCGCATGGACGGCAGCAATTCGCCAAGAACTTCGAAATAGGGTCTGGCAACGTATTCATTGAAGTCAAAGCCTATCTGAACCGGATTCGTGGTTTCGCGGTCCATATTGGGGGAGACGGGGAGGTTCATCTTCTTTTCTTGTTCTCCTTGGAGGAAAAACTCTTCGACGACCATGTCGGACCAGCGCTTGCATATTGCGTAAGGTCTTGCGGCATTGCTAATGTCTGACGACGTGCAAAGAGAATGAGTACAAAAATGACAAGTTGAAGTGCATTGCACATACACACCTGCAGCATGGAGTAGGACATTGATCATCTGCTGTCTCTGATCTTTGCTCAAAAGTAGACTTGTCCTTCTCGCGACACTCGGACGTTGACTACCGACACTATCGCTCGATACCGACGATATCCGTGGAATGGTATTCACGCTCTCTGCCGACGCATTTATATGCGATGGCGTTCTTGCCCCATTGTCCCCTGTGCTCTCCCTCTGTTCTGGTTTTGTTAGAACCACCCCACGGTCCTCGTCATCGCTATATAAGTCTTCCTCGCTTGGTGATGGCGAGCCAATAACGGCCTCGGTCGTGCAGCTCAACTTGTCCAAAAGCCCGAAATGATGGCACATGTCCGTGTTTAATATTGCCTCCAAGGTGATCTTTTGAACAAGCGCAGCAGGATCCTTGATATTTTCTCCAAATTCGCCGTAGGAAAGCGTGCGCAGAAAGGTGTGCTTTTGCAAGAGGTATTGTACGTGGTCGCATGATTGCATCTCGAGGACAGATTTGAAGTTGAATCGCTGAGCAAGCTCGGTTCGCGCGTTTATCTGCGGGGCCCAAGAATGAAGTGAGTGTGATTGTCACGATACCAGTCTTTAACGGAATACGCACATGGTACAAGTTGTTCAAACCGGGATGCAACACATCATGCGTCAAAGCGGCAATGAGCAGCGCAACAAACTCTACCGACGTAAATCCCAACTCCTCCGCCAACGCCAGGTCGGCCAAAATCCAATACACCATGTATGTTACATCCGCAGCGTGGAGGAAGGAGTGGTACGGATTGTCCTGGTAGCCATTTGCAACGTCCACGACAAAGTCCAATAAGCTTGCAAAAGTCTGTGAGTCTGGTACCAAGCCATGCTTGACAAACATGCCCAAAATAAGTCCATAGAGTTCTTCAGACAAAAAAGTTAGACCCTGTGTCGCGATGCCCTTTAACGGAATGGCTCCGACATACCTGGCTTTGACCATTCCCAGACTTGAAAGTCCATTCCCAGACCGTCAATATTCCCGCGGACGAACTCCTCCACCACCTGTAATGGGAATGTGTCAAATCATGAACCGCGGGAGTGAATTGCAGTCACCGTCGTTAATACCCTGTACACTGTTTCCAAGTCATCTGCATCCAGTAATGTGGATTGAGAGAGGTTTAGAGTCTCAATGGGAACATGAGGACCATCGAACGTAAGTGGAGAGGAAATCAGTGACGGCGGAGGCGGCGGAGGCAAAGAAGCCATGGAAGAGCGGAGTGGAATGAGAGGCGCCAGGGTAGCAAACGTCCAACTAGAAAAAGAGCTAGTGTAGTATGCAGAGACAAGCAATTGCCAGAAGCAGCTGGGAATGGCCAAAGGACCCAAAAACTCTTGGATGGAGAGTATGTGTGCAAAAAGAAAAATGGGTATGAAATGCGTTCTGGACGAGAGAGTTGGGAGGGAGCGCCAAAAATTCAATGGGGAAATGAATGGGCGTGTGTGTGTGTGTGTGTGTGTTGTGTTTTCATTGCGCGCGCCCGTCTCCCAACGTTTCTTTTTTTGTTTTCCAAAACACTCTTTATCATGCAGTGTTCACCTACTTTTCATTCGTATGCAGACTCTTGTCCAGTTGGAGGAGGAACCAGAGCACATACATTCCTGCAAAGGAGAGAGATGTGGAGGGATATAATGTCTAATTGCATAGGACTAGAAGATGCTACCACATGACTGTTTATGGGAGATGGTCAACTTTGGAAATGATTGCTTTAAGACTGATTGAGCTTTTGCCGGCGCAAAAGCAGCGATAAGTAACATGGTCATCTCCTCTAATTCAACGTATCAAAAAGCCTTCATCTTTCCAACTCCCTCCTTGTCGACCTGGAAGATTCAAAAAGGCGACGCTGCGCAGTTGCATGAGCAGTTGTAATCACTGGATGGAATGCACTGGATTCATCCACTATCTCCACTAACGCCCATCCTCCCCAGCACGCATCGTACAGAAAGGAAGATGTCGCCCACGGAGAGCAACGTCCTTGAATAGTCTTGTCGCCTTGTCACTGCGTATAGCCTCACAGATTTCATTGACATTCCACTAATGGCAGAAAGACATCGCTGGGTATGCTAGGGTGCTGTAGCAAGCGGAGATGCAGTCTCTTGTACCGATCCCAAACAAGTAGATGGAGATTGTAAACTTTCATTGCTACCTCCTACTTGCTCAAAACGTTCACGCCCTTTTCTGAACTGTATATTCTGGCGTTTGCATGCGCAACATTCAAAGAGTCCGTGTGCAAGTCACGTGTTATTATCTCCTTCACGTGTTCGTCTGAATGGATAGCAACATTTTTATCCTTGGAGTGTGATTGGATTGCATTCCACTCAACTCTCGCTTTTTTTTTTCTCCTGGTTTTTTTCGTCTCGTCCCCGTCGCGGATATAAAAAGGGAGTGGACGAGTCGCCCCCCCGCTTTTTTTTTCTTCTTTTTTTGCGTTAGCCAGCGGGTTTCCCTTCCTTCCGTCCCATTGTCCCCACACCCCCGTCTGCTGTCCGGTCTTATTTTTATCGAGGAATTTTGGGTATCTGTTCGGTAAGTAGTCAACGAGCGACGACGACGAAGAACTGCAGTCAATGGCGGTGTCCCCACCGTTTTGGCGCAGTTTTTTTTTTGCAGTCTGCTACAGGTATATAAAGAGTTTCCTTTCACTCACTTTTTCCTCTTGTTCCTGTTTGTTATTTTAGACTTAGAACATTTATAGAAGAGTCCTTGTTTTCTTCGTTTTATTCTTATTATCATACCACAAATGGCTGCAAAGGCTGACCCAAAGACCGCGACTCTTGTCGGCGACCTCCTCAACACCCTCACCACCGCTGCGACCTCGGATGAGCGACGGACCGCTGCCAAAGACTTGGCTGGTATCGTCAAGACGGCCGGCGCGCGCGTCGGTCTCACCCAGTACGGTATCTTGGACGCTTTGAAAACCGCATCCGAGCACAAGAAAAGCGCTGGAGCACGTGAAGGCTCGGTGCTCGCAATTACCGCCTTTGTAGAGGCCCTCGGTCACACTGCGGAACCTTACCTCGTTTCCCAACTTCCCCTCGTCATTGAGCTATTTGGTGACAAGGACAAGGATGTCCGTGCCGCTGCCGAAGAAGCTGGTGATGCGCTCTTCAAGCTTCCTGGACGGTTCTCTGTCCGTCTCCTGGTTCCTCTCCTCCTCTCCCAGCTCACAAACGAGAAAAAGTGGCAAACAAAGGTCGCTGCCCTAAAATACCTCGGCCGGATGTCTGAGCACTCGGCAAGCCAAGTATGCGCTTGCTTGCCTGAGATCCTTCCCGTCGTCTCAACATGCATGTGGGACACAAAGCCTGAAGTCCAGGTTGCCGCCAAGGAGGCCATGACACAGGTTACTGGAACCATTGACAACATTGATATTATTCCTTTCTTGCCCTCATTGATTGGATGTATCGCCGACCCCGACGAAGTGCCAGAATGCGTGTTCAAGCTCGCTGCTACCACTTTCGTGACTGAAGTTCAAGCTCCCACCCTTGCCATCATGGGTCCTCTTCTCACTCGTGGTCTTTCCGAGCGCAAGCCCGCTGTGCTCCGTCAAACTTGTGTCATTATTGACAACATGTGTAAGCTCGTTGAGAACCCCGCCGAGGCACATCAGTTCTTGCCTCCTCTTCTGCCCGGTATCGAACGTATCATTGACGTGCAGGCCGATCCTGAACTTCGTGCTGTGGCTGCCCGTGCGAAGGCCACCCTCATTCGTGTCGGTGGTGGTGCCGACGTTGAGACTGAGGACCCAGAGACTGTAGCCAAACGCAAGGCCGACGCGCACCAGGAGGTCCTTGACACCTTGAAAAAGACCATCAAGGACGTTACTGGTGGTGAAGTTGATACTCAGACGCTCGAGTACGTGGCTGCCCACATTGAGGCCATGTATGACACACGCATCTTCAACACCCCCGACTGGCACGGTGCCACTGTCGCGTTCATTGCCCCTTTCGTCGGTGAAGAAAAGGCCAAGGCTCTTGCCAAGCCCTTGCTTGTTCACTACCAGGCCTTGGACAAACTTCGTCAAAAGGATGCCAAGCAAGAAGATCTGGAGGAAGGCGAAGAACTTTGCAACTGCGAATTCTCTCTTGCGTACGGTGGTATGATTCTGCTCAACAACACCAAGCTTCGATTGGTCCGTGGTCAACGTTACGGTCTCTGCGGTCCCAACGGTGTCGGAAAGTCCACGCTTATGCGTGCCATCGCAAACGGCCAGTTGGAAGGTTTCCCTCCAGCCGATGAGTTGAAGACGGTCTTTGTCGAGCACACCCTCCAAGCTGAGGATGCTGACTTGTCCGTGCTCGACTTTGTCCTTGCTGACCCCAAGATGATGGAGAAGAAGGACGAAGTTGTCAGCACTTTGAAGAGCGTCGGCTTTAACGACGAGCGTCTCGCTCAGGCCGTCGGTTCCCTTTCTGGTGGTTGGAAGATGAAGCTCGAGCTTGCTCGTGCCATGTTGGAGAATGCCGATATTCTTCTTCTTGACGAACCTACAAACCATCTTGATGTGACCAACGTACAGTGGTTGGTGGACTACCTGACCAACCTCCCCAACGTGACCTCGATGATTGTCTCTCACGACTCCAAATTCTTGGACAATGTTTGCACCAACATTATCCATTATGAGAACCGCAAACTCAAGACCTACCGTGGTAACTTGTCCAAATTTGTTGAGCAGCGTCCCGAGGCAAAGTCCTACTACGAACTCTCTGCCGCTACCGTAAAGTTCAAGTTCCCCGAGCCTGGATTCCTTGAAGGTATCAAGTCCAAGGACAAGGCGATCTTGAAGATGATTGGCGTCAACTTCACCTACCCCGGTGGCTCCAAGCCTACACTTACTGGCATCTCATTGCAATGCTCTCTCAACTCTCGTGTTGCCGTCATTGGTCCCAACGGTGCTGGTAAATCTACCATGATCAAGCTCCTGACTGGTGAGCTCGTCGCCGACTCTGGTGACGTCTGGAAGCACCCCAACCTTCGTGTCGCCTACGTGGCCCAGCACGCCTTCCATCACGTTGAGCAGCATCTCGACAAGACTCCCAACGAGTACATTCGTTGGCGTTACCAGTACGGAGAGGACAAGGAATCCCTCATCAAGGCTGCCCGTCAGTTGACTCCCGAGGAGGAGGCTGCGCTCAAGAAGCCCATTACCATTGAAGGCGAGAAGCGTCTCTTTGAGGAAATCATGGGTCGTCGTAAGGCCAAGCGCTCATACGAGTACGAAGTCAAGTGGATGAACCGTTCCCACGATGACAACACATGGCACTCTCGCGACCGTCTCGAGGACTGGGGTTTCGAAAAGATGGTCCAATGGTTTGATGAAAAGGAGGCAGCCAAGGAGGGTATGTACGCCCGTCCCTTGACTCAAAAGGGAGTCGAGCAGCACCTCAACGATGTCGGTTTGCAACCCGAGTTTGCTACCCACAGCCGTATCCGTGGTTTGTCTGGAGGACAAAAGGTCAAGGTTGTCCTTGGAGCGGCCATGTGGAACAACCCCCACATGTTGGTTCTTGATGAGCCTACCAACTATCTGGACCGTGATTCCCTTGGTGCTCTTGCTGGTGCCATTCAAGACTTTGGCGGAGGTGTCGTTATCATTTCTCACAACCGCGAGTTCACTGGTGCGATTTGCCCCGAAGTGTGGAACGTTGATGCTGGAAAGCTTTCCATCACTGGTGCTAAGCGTGACATGCCCATTGAGAAGATTGAGTTGAAGGAAGCCGAGACTGTTACTGACGCTTTTGGCAACGTGAGCAAGGTGAAGTCCAAGAGAAAGCTTACCCGCAAGGAATTGAAGGCAAAGGAGAAGCGTCGTGCCCTCAAAATCAAGAACGGAGAGCCCCTTTCCGAATCAGACGAAGATGACTTTTAGATTTTAGTTGATATATTTTGATTTTGTTTTTTTTTTTCTTGTTTTATTTAAATATTTTGTCAGAATAAATCATTTTGTTTGACGTATGCAAAGGTCATCTGTGTTATTAAAGAGATAAAGGGGAGAATCTATAAAGTTTTGCGGGTCTGTTTTCTATAAGAAATTCCACCAGAGCAAGACTTCCATCATGTTGGCAATGGACCAACTCTTGGTGTTGGGGCTGTGGATGCAGAGAGATGGCTGGCACTAGGAAGGATAAATCGTATGAGTCGCTGTTCTGATAGATCAAAGTATTATGTTCTCGTTCACAGATTACAGATTGTGTTTCTTCTCCTTGACTTTTGGTTGTTGTTCATCTTGCCCTCGTCGTTGAGGTTGATAAACTGTCGTTTAAGAAAAGGATCAACGGGAGAAAGGGGCTTTTTGATTACATGTATTGGGACGATCGGGTGGCCGGACAGGCACGCGTCACTTCCAGCGACTTTAAACCCCATCAAATGCCGGCTGTTGGCTGCAGGAGAAGCGGAACATGATGCTCCTGAGATCCAGACAAGCCCTCCTATTTTATTCCCCAACATTGCTGTGCGTACGAACATCCGTATCATGGACTGCAGGACGCTTTCTCTCGACACGCATTGTGCCGTCTTTCATCCCACGCACGACACTTTCGAGTCGCATGGTGTCGACGGTACGTTCTTCCGCCGTATCGATATCCACTTTAAAAAAGGGATTCCATCGGTATCGGCTCTCAATATGGGGTCTCAGTGGAGTGGGGTGCCTCTGTTTTCTTCCTGTAATATACACCGCAGAGCAGGATAATGTCTCTTCCTCCATACCCGCTGTCATTGAAGAAGCTCCCCGACCCGTAACAACAACACCGCTTTGGAAATCACCATTAACACTCCTCCGACTCTGCTGGCGCATTGTAGTGCTCGCATTCTTTTTTGCCCCTGTTGTTATCACGTTTCCTGTTTGGTGGTATATGAACCGGCAGAGGATTGCGAGAGGGGGGAGGGGCGAGGATGGGGGGGTGAGACTTTGGTGGGTGAGATTATGCGCATGGGCTTTGGAGAGGTGTGGACCCTTTTTTATAAAGGTTTGTACTTATTTCATGTGAAGGACAGTGTTGGATGAAGTGTGTGAACTCATCAGACTCACCCTTGACTTTGGCATTGTGCTAGCTGGGACAATGGACTAGCTCCCGGACCGACCTGATTCCTCCCGAAATCTGCGCCGTCTTTGCTCGTCTCCAGAACCGTGTGACACCCCACCCGTTTTCCGCAACCCGATCGGCTGTCCAAGCCCTCTACAACAACGTACCGCTCGATGATATTTTTATTGAATTTGATGTAGATCCTATTGGTGTTGGTGCGGTCGCCCAAGTTCACCGCGCGGTTCTCAACCCCACAGATACGTCTCCACCCATTGAATGCGCCATCAAAGTCCTTCACCCTAACGTAGAAGAACAAGTATCGATCGACCTGGCCCTTCTCGCCGCCTTTGGTGCCTTTCTGAACCTCTTTCCTGCCGCCAAGTACCTCTCCATCCCAGAGGAAATCGCCACCTTTGATCACATGATGCGGGATCAAATGGACATGACCATTGAAGCTCGAAATCTGGACATCTTTCGGGAGAACTTTGAGGGGCAAGATGAGAAGGGGCGGAGAAGGGGAGTGGCGAATGTCACTTTTCCAAAGCCACTCAAGGCATCTCGACGAGTTTTGGTCGAAACATTTCATCATGGGTTGTTGCTGAGGAGTTTGTTGGATAATGGGCCGACACCGTACGATGCCCAACTCGCTCTTATTGGAGTTTCGGCATTCATGGTAGGCTTGATAAACATTCACTTTCTTTTCCTGTTGACCTACTAACCGACCATAACAACAAACAACTATTAGCAAATGATCCTCAAAGACAACTTTTACCACTGCGACCTCCACCCTGGCAACATCCTCATCACTTTTTCGCGCACCCCCTCCTCACCCAGCATGGCTCAAAAAGCCGGGGCATGGCTCACAACCAAAATAGACCCCACCAAAGACGCCAAAACCCAATCACTCTTCCATCCTCAAACTCTTGCGCGCGACGCATTGGACAACCTTGCTCGTGCACCATCGGATGCGTGGAAATCGATTCTCCAGCGGATGGTGAATGAAGGATATGAGCCTCAGGTTGTGCTCCTGGACGCGGGGATCGTGTCCAGCCTGAGTCCAAAGAACATGGATAATGTTAAGGAATCATTTCGAGCTGGTTTGGAATACGATGGGGCTCGCATTGCAGAATTGCTCTTGACGCGATGTAAAGATCCTGACAATGTGCGGGACCCTGAAGGAGCAAAGGAAACACTGCGTGTCATTATGGATGACTTGAAAATGGACGCGGGCGGCCGGCTCCCACTGTCCAGGATTCATACCGCAAAGGTCATTGCGCGGGTTGCCACATTGTTGAGGGATCATCGGATTGGATTGGATGGAGAGTTTGTTGGGCTTTTTGTTTGTTCTGTAATTATTGAGGGGGTTGGGAGAAAGTTAGATGCCGATATGGACTTATTGGAGCCTTTGGCCGAGTATCTATGAACGTGAAATGGGGTGGTCACAAATAAGTGGATGGCCAATAGACAACGCCAACCTATTTACTATCATCAACAAATTACGATGAACTTTGGAAAAACAATATAATTGGATCCTAGTAACACGGTCAACCTATATCCCTTTCTCATGCAATGTACGCAACCTGCCATGTGCGTGCGCGTACAACTAGACAAAAACACCATCCACAAACTGCGCGTAATCATATCCTTCGCCGCGGGCTGGCATGGCTTGCTTGAGGTACTCGACGAGGGCAGGCGCAAGACCGCCACGGTAGAGATCGGCCTCGGTAATGTACGGCTATAGGAAAAGATTACCGTGTGTAGTTAGATCTTTGTCGGATTTCCAATCGACAGTCGGCATGTTTCTCACCTTGTCACCCGCAAGGGTCTGGAACGAGACCTTGAGTTGCTCAGGATTGGCGCGATCTTCTTGTTGAGCTTTCATGAAATCGATAAACTGCTCAAAAGAAACTTCCTCGCCACCGCGTACGGCGGTCTGGAAGAGATTCTCAAACGTCGTGTCCTGTTTTACGTAGAAATGATTACCATGATAGAAAGGACGGCTAAGATATACACATGGCATACTCGAGGTACTCACGTCGAAATCTGTACCCTCTGCTTGCAGTGCAGACTTGAATTCTTCACGTTTCAAGGAATTGGAGTTATCCACATCACACAAGCGGAAGGTCTGCAACATGAAAGCATCAATATACTCGTCACAGTTATAATATCAAAGCAGCGTCAAGAACCCCCACCTCTGTAAATTCTTCCAGCTGCTCAGGGGTGATGTTTGTTTTGGTTCTCGCGACCATTTGGTTTTCGATGAATGCAGACTTTTTGACCACAGATTGAGTGAGAAGGCCGAAATCAAAGGACAGGTCTTCAACCGAGTAGATCGTGAACCTGAATTAAAAGATTGTCAACCGAAAAAACGGTTATATACTCTTGTCATTTTTCGTAGCAACTCACTCATTGTCTGCATGGGCAAAGTATGCATAAGTTTGTAAGCGTCATGACCGGATAAGAAGCGGCTATAACTCACCTTCAATGTGCGCCTCCATGCATTCCGCGTTCAAACGTTCAAGATCCTACAGGATGCTGAGATTAGCAAAGCACTTGCGCAAATGTGCTGCTGGGGTCCGAACCTGCAGGTCGTTCTTCAACGGCTCCAGTCTGAGAATTAATTCATGTACAGTGTCCAATTGGTTCTGCAGGGGCGCAGGCACGCGTCGTTAGAGAACATCCTTGTTGGAGCCCTTGGAATATGCTTACGCTGAGATCACCCTCCAAATCCGTCAGCGATCCGGAAATGTTGTTCAGATTGTTTTGGAATTGGTTGGCAGCATTGGCGAACTTCTTTTTGAGGGCATCCTTTGTGCTGGGTGCAAACATGATTACTTTACAGGACTTCGGGTTGAGGGGCAGCAGCTCTTACTCTCGAATGTAGACAGTGATCGCTCGCTTTCGCCCCGCTTCGACCTCAACGAGGGAGTCCCAGCAGGTAGCTAGATCCTATATGCGACTAAATGATGAGCTAGATCATGTAAAACACAGAGCAGCCCTTTGCATACATACCTGCAAGGTGTGTCCTTGGGGTGGCGAGTACGGTCGTAAGTTATATGTTTTCAACTTAGTTTGAATGTTTCCGAGAAGCTGAAATTACACACACGTTTCATCAAGATCAATCTTGCAATTGGATCCAAATGACATATCATACTTACACTGTCCAATTCACGCCTCTCCGCCACCCAGCCTCTCTTGGTAGTACTTTTGTACGTTTCAAACTCATGCAGCTGTCGCCTTGCGTCGCTGTATCCAGCAAAGCCAGTGCTTCCCCAAATGGATTGAATGCCGTTGATGGCGTCCATCAAAGCGCGGACGCGACGTTCATACTCGTTTTGCATTTCCCAGGCTTGTTGCATAACCTGGGACACAATGTCAATGAGATACAAGAGTATTAGTTGAAAAGACAGGGCGCCGTCTTACCACTCCCATCTGTCCAACACGTCGGCCAGCAACGCCCATTTTATCTTGAGCCGAAAAAGCGTGGAAGTACTGAGCAACATATGTCATCACAGAGCGCTCATCGGGCTACATATTTGATGAAAATCAGATTATGCATGGTCAGGAGGTTGAAGAAAGTGGTGTACCTTGGCTACATCTACGATATCCTCGACCTCGAAGAGCTTGGGAATGCCAAGTTGCTGTTCGGCGACATCGAATGCCAATTGCGTGTTTTCGTGCCTTCGGCTCTATTACATGCGGTTGCAATGGTTATGTTCAAGTCAGGTATACTGCTTATTACACAACAGATACGCATGCGCATACTTTGTCAAGCGCCCAATAGTCAAGCAGATCTGGACGGTGGCGGTGGATCAAACCGCACCTAAGGTTGGATGATTAGTGAAACTGGCTGGGTTCGCCACGAAATCGCATCCAAAGCTTACAATGCAAGACCGTCCTGCCAGCTGATGAAGAACCCTGAATCAATGAAAGCCATCTAACAAATATCATGTATAGTCACAAGGTACCTGAAGGTGAAATCTTTGATATGGAAATCGGATGCATAGGGTGCGGTCCTTCGTTGACACCATAAAAGAAGACCTTGTTCGAGTCCAGTGAATAACTAGCTCGCTTGGTTCCGGTTCGTCGAAGCATATGGAATAATTCATACCTTCTTTCGCGGAAAGCCCCTCTTCACTGATTTCCGAAATGGTAAATCGAAGAATGATAGTCCAAATAAGACCGAGAATGAGCTTTACGTTGGCATCAACAATGTCCTAATACATTGAATAGCGTAAGCCGGTTAGATGGCAGTGCCAATTCAAGCATCAGCCAGCTACGATACCTCAGCTCCAATATTAGTGAGATTGACTCCACGCCTCCGGATAAACTCCAGTGCCTTGTTCATGTTCTCAACCTTCTGGATGCGGAGCTTCGGATTCTTGTTGTATCTTCCCAGCGATTCATCGCCAATGATTTCTGTGTGCGCATAAGGATGAGTCCACATATATGTATGGAAACCGAACGCGGTGCGAATCGGTTAGTATTAGTGCACACCTAAGAGCTGAATGAGTTTCTCGCCGGTGCACAAGTCTGTGTCAAGGTTCTCGAGTGGTGCAACGTCCTTTTGCTTCAGCTGATTGTTTATCCAATTTGTGAAAGCTGCAAAGATACAGTAAAATCCCATTAATGAGGACGTCCAATAACGGCTTTATGCGATATTTCGCTGGGCGTTAGACAACTTACTTTTCTTTTGGATATTCTCCCACGTCTTATCCATAACGCTAAGAAGATAACGGGTTGGAGACGGCCACCTATGTCAAGTCTGGCTTCAAGCAATAATTTATCGTTTTTCATACCGAACATTGTCCTCTACCACTTGCTGCGACGCTTTGCTTGGCGCAAAGCCATCGGTAGGTGAACGCCATGACATTTTGGGTGATTTTGGTTGCTTTTTAGTAAGAAAAGCGCGAGGAAATGGTGTTCAGATCGGTTGAGATGACGGGCAAACAGCTAGCGTCAAGTTCAAACACCGCCGCTGATGATGCAGTCGCTGGGTGGCCCAGATATCACAATGTTCACGTGTCGCACATCAAACTGGGCAGAGTGCAAGCAGCATTCCAAGCAACCCCATCGACATTCACTGTTCCTCCACAGGAGATCTGAGTACTTTACGGTGGTAACACGACGTGTGGTAGCTGACTGCGGCGAACGACTTTTCGGGGCTATTCCATGAAGGACCGACCATGGCAAACAGGAAACTGTTAGGTATGCAGAATCTCTTTTTTTGCACAGTCAGTGGGACGAAAGCGAGAGATGGCATATTGCGAGCTTGCTGTCATGTATTTTTGAAAAGCTCTTGGCTCACATTGTTTCTTTTACAGGAGAGATTGATAAGGTTCTCAAAAGGGTTGCGGAAGGCGTCGAGATCTTCAGGGAGACATTTGACAAACTCGATGCTGCCACAACACCAGCTCAAAAAGAGAAGTATGAGGGAGACCTCAAGAAGGAAATCAAGAAGCTACAACGGTTGCGAGATCAGATAAGAACATGGCTCTCATCAAGCGACATTAAAGACAAGAGAAATCTTGAAGAGAATCGGCGACTCATTGAGGAGGTACGCATGGCGATCGCCTAGCCATACGGAACCGTTGCTGTAAACGAGCCCTTATCGCTAATGCTCTTCGTCTACTGTAGCAAATGGAGCGATTTAAAGCTGCAGAAAAGGCCCTCAAGCTGAAAGCATTCTCAAAAGAAGGTCTCTTGCAGCCGCAAAAGTATGATCCAGAAGTGAAAGAAAGAGAAGACCTGGAGGACTGGATATCGGACACTGTAAAAGAATTGAATCGACAGGTTGAAGTTTTTGAGGCCGAGCAAGAAAGTCTACAATTGCAAGCACGAAGAGGACGCAAAGGGGGCGATGCGGCAAAGGCAGAGCGTTTAGCAGCAATTGACCATCAGCTCGAGCGACATAAATGGCACATGACACAACTAGAAATCATTCAACGAATGGTTGCGAACGAAGAGCTGAAGGTCGAACAGGTAGGAGAAGACTTGATTTGGAAAATACTTGATAAAGACACTTACTAATTCCACGCCACAATACCGTGTTAGGTTAAAGCCATAAAAGAAGATGTAGATTACTACGTCAAAAACAACCAGGATCCAGATTTCGATGAAAATGAATACCTTTATGAGGATCTGGATCTTGAGAATCTGGAAGCATATGGTCTCAAGCCGGACGATGGTCATGAGGAGGGAGGATATGGTACGTGATTCAGATCATATCTCAGAGTAACGGCCCGGCTCATACTTACAACTGTATTCAGAACCCCAAACACCGCCCAAGGAGAAGGATGTATGTACCTCTTATGTACCTCTGCCTGACAATGGATCTGTCGCATTGAGCTTTTATATTTTTCAGACTGCCGAACTTAATCTCACAACTCCAGCCCGAGATGCGAAGCATCATGACGACTCGGCCAAGCGAAAGTCATCAAAGGATAAAACTGACCTTGAGGATGTAAGTCCTGATCGGCCTCGGCTGTGGCGGAATTTAACAAGCAGTATGTACGCTGACTACTACCTGAACTGGTAGATTACGACCCCAACCAAGACAGCGATCGTAAAGGCTGCCGCGAGAGTAGCAGGTAGAATCTATGCTTGTAAGCATGCCTCTGAACCTCTGTTTGCTGAACACTGGCAATTTATCAGCAGTTCCGAAAGCACCAGCTCCGGTACCAGTGCCGGTGCCAGTCCCAGCGCCTGTTCCAGTTAAAACGCCTGTGAAAGCTGTGCCAATCACAACACGTCCCGTTGTTGCGACTCCGCGGGCTCCGGAGCCAGCCCCTGTGCCAAATATCACGCAACGATATTCGGCGGCAGCAGCTGCTTCAACACCGGACAGCGCAACTCGAGCTGGCGCATCGCAACCCGTTGCTGCAGATAAGCGAGCAGTTCCAAAAGGTGGGATATGCAGGATCGTATGAAGTTCGATGGCCGTGCCTACAAGTATTTATTTCGTCAAATTTAGCACGCGTCGTCGAAGAATCACAACCTGCTGCGATCCCTTCACCCTCTTCGCTACCAACTCCTCCGGCTCAACCCCCGTCAGGGACACATCCACCTCTACCTGTTGCGGCTTCATCGTCTGGAGTCGTGGAATCCTCTCCATCTGCTGTTCCTTCCGGTAGCATAGTAAAAGTAGGGGTCATTTGCTTGGGCAAACTATGGAGCGATAGCATCTCACATTGGTTGTATTTTTATAATAGCAAGCAGCTCCGACAGCACCGACAGATCCAGCCAAGGACGATGCCGCGGCAGAGCCCATCGACAACCGATTACCCCCAACACTTGCTGACTTGGTACAGTCATTTGAAGCGACTCGTGACCGATGTAAGAGCACCATGCTCGTGCTATTTGTCGAATCTATCTAATGAGGATTGTCATTAGCCACAAGAGCGAAGGATGACTCAAGTTTCCTTCAAGAAATGTTGCAGACGAGTTTCCAATTCTTACCGGATCCGCTTGATTCTGAAAGGTAAACAGATTGACTGATCCTTCTTGAGGAAAGCATGCTCACAGAGGCTGACCTCTCGTAGACCGAAGCACTATATTCCTAAAAACCCCTACCCAGTGCCCACGTACTACCCCCAATTACCACTCCCTCTTTTTGAGAATCCCAGTGTATTTGAGAAATTCGACACCGATGTACTGTTTTTCATCTTCTACTACCAGCAGGGAACATATCAGCAGTACGTGTTCGGTCAGCTTCGTCTTGTGAGCGGAGATATGTTAATTCAGCAGCGTTTGTGGCAGATACCTAGCAGCACGGGAATTGAAACGGCAATCGTGGAGATTTCACAAAAAGTACCTAACGTGGTTTCAACGGCATGAAGAGCCAAAGCAGATAACAGACGAATACGAGCTTGGGACATATATTTACTTTGACTACGAAGGAGCTTGGTGTCAAAGAAAGAAAGCAGATTTCCGGTATGTTTCAGCCTCCCATTGGTCAGAACAGACCCTCAGTTTGTAAATGTTTGCATGTGCAGATTCGAGTATCGATACCTGGAGGATGCAGAAATGTAAAGATTGTATTTAAGATGTTCTCTGGTCAATAACACGAAATACCACCAGCGTTGTCAGAGTGTGGATGCAAAGGCTGTTGTGTTGTGTTAAGATGATCATCGCCACGCATGCTTTGAGTCTTCATCCAAGACTATATGTGGCTATGAGCTGTCCCCAATGGTTGAGAAGAGGTTACTAAATTCATCAAGCAATGACCGCTGGTTTCAATTCAATGGACTAAAAACAGAGTGCATCATATTCATCAACCCGGGCAACATAATTGGCAGATGCAAGTAGCAAGAAACATAAAATTGGGAATGGGAATGAGAGGAAGCATCTTCCAACTCTAATTGAAGCATTCATGCTTATGACCAACCGCCCGGAACGAGCAAGCCCGACTCTGTTAGGTAGGTTCTGCATGATCTTGATCTACGACAGAGAACGCAGTGGCTCCTAAAGGCTGGTGCTTCTGCTGTGTGGCGCGCCATTAGGTTAAGTTTATAAGTACCGTTTGCTGTAGCATTTCAGTCGTGCTTGTAAGCGCCAAATGTTCCCCAAAACGTGGGTCATGGTAATCATGGCAGCGTATATGAAAGGTATCCACATATTTGTAGATTGGAGAGACTGGAGACATTTAGAACGGGAAGATCGGCAAGCCACGCGAGTAAATGGTGATCTGAAGCAGATACCGACTCAATGGAGAGTTCTGTCTGGGAATGCGGAAAAGTGTCCTTTGACTAGAACCTCAAAATGCTGAACGACATTGATGGAATAGATGTATCATGTTTATGTATCTACAAAACTGTACAATGAAAAAAATAATAAAATGCCCTCATGTCCAGTCCAACATCCCATACCGACCCCATTCACACGTTACTCATTTTCCACTTTTTGAATGGCTTCCATCTTCCTTCTCCTCCTCGCAGCACCCACTCCCTCCTTTTTCAATGCGTATGGATCATCTTCTTCCCCATCAATGTCCACAAACTCATCATCAAACGTATCCAGCGATGGGGTTGAGCCATATTTACGAGGATTTGATGAAACAAATGGCGAGGACCGACCATATCCCGCTCCAAGACATTGTGAACAGTACCATTTGCCTTTTGGAGGTTGGATGAGGCCCACACAGGCGAGGTGGAACCACTCTATTGGACACTGTTGATGTTCGTGGTGCATTAGCATAGGAAGCTCAACGTTATAATACAGGTATATCAACTCACGTTTTCATTGTCACAAGCGACCATCTCCCCATACGAAACTTGCTGACAAATGCAGTATGGTGTTTGATCCTCGTCGTCAGATCCTCCACCATTCCGCTTGAAGCTGGTCCCGCCATCTGCACCAGTCCGTTGCCGAGTCCGCCGTCTAGCAGGAGTTTGATCATCGGTATATGTTCGCCTTCGTTTGCGTGATCCAGGCTTGTCCTCGTCTTCCCACTTTTCCAGAGCCTTCTCTAGTCGTGCATAGTGTGCATTAAACTGTGACAAATCATGGTCGCATTAGCGTCCAACGGCTGCAAGATCATTCAGTCGCTTCTTGCTAAGTTACATACCTGATCTAAGACCGTCTGACTAGTTTCCACCTTCCGTTCCGCTTGTTCCATCGCAGCTTGATAATCCCTCCTATACCCAATCAAAGCCCCGCGCGCGTCCTTGTCAGCACCAATGACGACAGGACCACCGTTCGTCGCAGAAGACCGCCTCTGCTTCATAATAGCCGCATACGAACGCGAATTGTGACGCATTGATTCAACAATATTATGGAATCTTTCGTCGAGGTCGCGGAGAACGGTCATGTTGAAGGAAATTTCGGCAGGGAGATTGGAGATGGCTGTATATATGAAACGGCAAAACAAGATGACCATTAATTAGTTGGTTGCCCCATCGATTAAAAGGCTTTCATTCACTGGCCGTCACACCCTGCCAAGATCACACTCTGCGGCCTGACATGATACCCAGTCGAATTATCCGCCATCACCCTGATCCCCACCCAGATGAATAGACAAGAACTGGAAGCGTACATTCTAAATAATCCGACAGAAATTCATCAACGTTCGCGGTAGCTGCTGCCATGTTTCGCCGATTGAGCGACTCAAAAGTCCACTTTTAACAACGTCAACGCAGAGAAGCCAGCCAGATCGTCAATGTTCCGGATTTTCCCGCCTTTGAAACCTCGGTTGTCCCACCAAAAAATGCGGAAAATGAAATCCAATAGCTAGGATACGTGTATGTGATTTTCAGGCAGCAATCCCTAGCAAAACTGTCCAGAGAAAGTCGCCCATGCACTGTCGATCAAGCTGTAATCAAAAGTAAGAAATCGAAAAGCCAAAAAGAAAGTCGACACAAAGCCCAAAGCCCAAAAACGTTAAAAGCAATGATTCAATTGTGGCACCGACAAACTGCGGATTTCAACTATTTTTAATGCAGTCACGTGCATGATCGATATTGATTACTTTGATGACGAGTGTGCGATCGCACATTAAACATATGGAGGAAAAATGTTGAGCTGTAGCGAGTGTTATCTTAAGGAAGGCACTTGGATATACACTATGTAAAAGCCTTTTTCACTACAGTAAACTATGCTTATATACAAGCACTTCGCTCAGCAGTGAGGCAGGTCATGTGTTTTTCAGATCACACGGGGAATCCCTATTTGTATTGCAAGATAAACAATATAACAACGTCCGACTACAAACAAACTATCCTACAATAACGCACTGACATTACAATTATATGTAGCTATAGACTAAGGAACAATAATAATCTACACGAAATTCAAATACTTTAGCATAGTCATACTTTGATCTCTTCATGGATGGATTCTTCTTCATGCGTTCCTTCCAACCCTTCACAAAGGGCATCGACAATCTCCGCCCAATCCGATGACGGCCGATCCGCAGTCTCGCTCTCCAACGCAATCGTAGCGCGCCGGCTGACATGATTGTGGTTTACCGATGGGGAACGCTCAGTTGATCGTGGACGATATTTGTTCATAAGCGCCGATGGCAATGGCGGCGTTGCAGGAGCATGCTTGAACAGAACCTTTTCATCGCGGGGCTTCATTTTGCTCCCTGGTTTTGATGTAGAGGAGTCGTCTGTTTTCATGGTAACTGTTGAGCTCGCACTCTCACTATCCTGTGTCAATGTCTTTGCGACAGGGAGGGATTTAACCCAAGCTTCGGTATGATTTACTTTATCAGGCTGGGCGGGGTCGTAAATTTGTCCAGTCAGAGCTGTCGCCATTGTCAAGACGTTCACGCTTCGTGGAGTACGGTCCTGGCGACGCGGTTTGTTTAGGCGGCCAGAACGCCTGCAGAAGCGTAGGAATCGAGGTGTTGCCCAAAAGTACACAACCGAGTTCAGAAAGCCTTGCAGCGGTGCGGAAACCTATGATGGATGTGGTGTGAGATCCAGTCACAAGTTTTGAAGTGACCAAGGTGGTGCGTACCGCATGGAGAATGAAAAGCCCATAGATTGGATACGTTGGATCCGCCATGTTTTGAATGCGGTTTACGGTTGGTATAAGCCAGTTGATAAAAAAGGCTAACAGGTAGAAGGACGTTTTCAGGATGTATCTCTTTATCGCGGCAGAGGTGCGCTGCGAGGGAATCGAAATGCCACGCCTGTTGAACGGCACTTCGAGCGAACTTGTTAGGCTGCAGAATGCACGAAAATGTTTAGCAGAAAGCTTCAATTATCGCTTTGCTGTACAAACGTACCGTCGGTTACCCCTCCATACAATCCATCCAATCGTCATATACCCAAGTACATTGATAATGAATACAGTCCACAATGGACCATAAAAGAAAATCATTCTACGTACAGTTAGAAGGATACCACTCACAAACAGCCTCAAAAAACTCCAAGACTCACCTATACGATGTATACTTTCCACCGATCCAGCACCAAAACACACTCGGGGCAAATACTGGTCCTTTATCATCTTCCCGTAGCAATTGTAGCACGATTGACGAAATCAACGGTAATCCCCACGCAGCTGCGTGAAAGTACTTTTCGTAACGCATAAAATCCCGTAGGGGACGGTGCTTGCACACGGCAAAAACAATACTCATCGACATGACTAGAGTCCACACCTAGAATAGATGTATGAACTCTGTGAGCGAAACAGACCTTGGAAGCAGAGATGTAGCTGAAGTATACCATGGAAGCCTGGATGTATGTCTGGATGATAAATCCCTGCGCTGAACAGAATGCTTCCGATCCATGTTCAATAGGGAAGCTGTGATGATAAAGTTGATGAATGGATAGGCGATAAGCTCATCAGTTTGCTCCTTCAGACAGCTTACCTTCCCAGCGATAGCATTATACTGGCAACGAGATCCGCAACCGACATGTAGAACACCAGCCGATTTGTGATACTCTTGAAGCGGGATGCAAGGAGGTAGGTGCCTAGAATGGAGCACGAACCCAGGATGGACAGACATGATGCTACACGGACAGCGACTTGAATTGATTGAAGCTCTGCGGATGCAAAGGGGGGCGGAGAAACTGGTGGGGGAGTTGTGGTGCTCATGATGGCAGGCTTTTGTTTCCTTTATCGTCGGGAGAGACGGCTAGCAACGGCAACGTGCAACGTCGAGAGCTGTGCCCGCCGAGTGAATCAAGCAATACAAAAACAGCGGGAGAGAACGCATGCAGGATATTTATGATCCTTCGATCGCTGAACTAATGTCTGTTTATCACACTACACTTATTTTTCCCATGTTCCTATTAATGCCAACAAGATCGGAGTCCAATATGTGATACTCTCCTTAAAGTCCATCCGTCGAATAGTGTCCACGTCCACGTCTAAATCTACCGCTCTTTAAAGGTCCTCAGCCCCGAGTCTCGCCGCGGAGGCTCAGCCGAGGCATCGTCGTCGGCGATCAGCTGACTCATCCGCTTCTTTAGACCAAGTCCAGACTTGAACAGGAGAAGAACTTGACCCTGCAAAGAACTGGTTGGTCTCCTTGGGACCGGTAATTCCCGTCAGTTGCAGAACATATAAAGTCCTTTTGAGCGCTGCGAGGGTCACCGTTCATCACCTCCTGCTTGTCCCCTCTTCTCTGTCCGTCTACTTTTGGACGTACCAGAAGGTGGGGTGCGGGTTTGAACTCCCGAAAAGTGTTCCGAAATTTTCGTACAGAGTCCAACGCGTGCAATTAAATGCAACCCCCCCTTGCTTCTAAAGTGTGATTTTGTGGACTTCGTGGGACGTTTGGCCCTCAAAACCAAAACAAGTGGATTTGGAGCGTCACTATGCAAGAGAGAGAGGGAGAGCTCCAAAAGGATGATATAACGACCCGAGTTTTTAACTTTTTAAAAAGATGCCAGAAACGACTGATA
Organism: Spizellomyces punctatus DAOM BR117; assembly: GCF_000182565.1. Classification (NCBI taxonomy): domain Eukaryota; kingdom Fungi; phylum Chytridiomycota; class Chytridiomycetes; order Spizellomycetales; family Spizellomycetaceae; genus Spizellomyces; species Spizellomyces punctatus. The sequence continues at coordinate 796,159 of NW_015971547.1, forward strand.
TGACGACGTGATACAGCGGAATGTACTGTCAATACTCATAACAAGCAATGCTGGATGTGGGACTCAACTAAACACTTGTGTGGTCCTTTTCCAGTCATGACAATCGGCGACAGATAGTACACTCAAGGAATCTTTCTGGGACATTGATCACTGTCCACAACCAATTAACTGACTTTGGAGACGCCGGAGCAGGTCAATTTGGATCTGCACACAATCCGAACATTACCGCTCAAAAGCTACCTGACGACATTCGGCGGGGCATATTTTTCATTTTGCGCAATTACTGTGGAATCTGAGAATGGCATGGCCTAGTTTCATCATAAACTTTGGATAGCAAGAGAAGTATTTTATGACTGGTGGAAAAGGACAGATAGACTCCACCCATGAGAGCACACCCTGCAGCACGGCGCACGCGAGACACATCACAATCGTACTTTTTCCACTAGAATGCATACATATTGCGATAAACCCGCTGTCATCATGCGAAAACGTGCAAACAAGCACATTACAATGTAGCATCTCCATCCTCCTTCAAGACCAATCGCATCTCTGACCCATCACGCTTGCCAACATGTAAAACATCATGGCGTAACCCTTCACTGTGGTCAGAACTAGCCCAACTATGTGGCCATAGTTCGAAATGTCGCCAGTTGGCAGGTATAGGTTCTCGATGATGAAAACTCGACGGTCGACTTGAGATCGTGCCCGTAAAACCTGGAACGAGGACGCCGTGATAATCCGACAGTCCGCCATCAGAACTTCTCCTTTGCATTGGTTCCACATGAATTTGATCATGCTCTTGGACAAAGGTTGGGCCAGTGGATCGTGCAAGAACAGGCCTGGCACTATCCCGCCGCCTCTGTGATCCCACCCAAGGCAAATTCCCAGTCCACCCTCCTTCGGCATCAGTGTCAAGATTCATCCCCCTTCGTCGTGCGCGACGCCTACGGACTTCCCTCGCAACGGCAGAGACGACGAGGACCACAGTGATGATAAAAATGATGGATGCAAGGCTGATACCGATAATGAGAGCCGGGTTTGAGTTGTTGGATCGCGATTGAAAGGCACCAGATGCGCTGGGGTTATTGGATGGTCGAGCAGTAGGATCAGCCCCTGAGGGTGGATCAATGGCTGTCACAAATGTTGTTGATGCGCCAGTCTGAAAGACAATGGCGATGAATAGAAGTTTTAATCCTATCAATCAAAAAATCTAAACATACTGTAGCAGGAACGCGATTTATAATCGTGCTTGTAATCACGACATTTGATGTTCGTTCATTAGGCAGAGCGATAAAGGATGTGATTACTCTGATCGATGTGACGGGAGGAGGAGGGGCGGGCGAAATTGCTGGGGCGGGTGCGGGTGGTGGCTGCGGGTCAGGCGATGGTGAGGGAGGGACCGGCCTCGGAGCCTGCGCGGTCGAAACAGCAGGTTGGGGTCGAGGCTGCGGGTCAGGCGATGGTGAAGGAGGGACTGGCTCCGGAGCCGCCGCAGTCGAAACGAAAGGTTGGGGCCGAGGTTGCGGGATAGGTGCTGACGACGGACGCGATGACGGTTCGGGTGGCGACGGCGGTTGCGTTGCCGACTGACCGGCCAGCGAACGTCAGATTGGGCCACAAATATCGTCAGGAAATGATATGCTACCTACCGGAGAAGCAGAAGGGCGTTGACTGGTCTCTGGCCTTGGAGATTCTGGCTGCACCGTGCTAGTTGGTTTAGGGACAATCGCTGTTGACGTGGGGAGAGGAGCTGATGGACGAGGCTCGGAGGTGGGTTGGGACGGGGATGCAGGTGAGTTGGACTGTGGAGGAGGCGATCGAGACGTTTGGGCGGGTGGTTCGTTTGCTGGGGCCTGGTCTGGCTGATATTTTCAATCCAAATGTTAGCAATATGCTAGACTCTATCCAACTTGAGCAGTGACAACAGCATAGTAATTCGCCCGACGGTTGAGCATATATCGCTGCTTTCGTGCGAATTACTTGCAAGATTTGACACTTACCGAGCGCGTTGCTGCTGGAGGAGGTGACCTCGGGCCGTCATCAGCGGCCGTAGTCGCGGCGTTTCCGACATTACCACTTTCTGTCTCCTGAGGAGCCCGAGGGCCTACTCTGTTATCGCCTTTTCGGTTCTTTACCCCTTCATCTGAAATAGATCGACGTATTGGGATGAAATCACCTAGGCGTGACTCTAGTAGGAACCTCATGGTGCGGAGGAATGACATGCTTTCCGGAACATGAGAATTGGGCACCTTCGTCCTTAAATCCGATTTTCTTTTACCCAAATGCCAAGTAAAAAAACAAGAAAGAAAAAGGGCCGCCAGGATATTGTTCAGGGGGGAAGGTGAGCGGGGAGAACATGATGGATCCAACTGCCATAGCGAACAGATAGCATGACTGTGCCCCTCGATCATTGGCTTTATTGGTTTAAATGGGAGGCAAGTGTCCGAGAGGATCGGATGGGGTGACATCACAACAAAAAGTGTGAAAAATGCGCTGAGTTTCTTTATCAATTATCTGTCTGCCCATCAAAAAGTTTTTGAGCGCACACGCACTTGCGGTTTAAGCCCTTTTGCCCTGGCTTTGAATGGCGTTGTCACTGTCTTCAGGGTCGATAACACCCACAAGCGGCTCTTGTCGATGCAGAGTTGCATGACATGTGTGTGTGTGTGTGTGTGGGTGTGTTTTGATGGTGCGGGGATGACATGGTGCAGTGAATCCTTGCTGCTTTTCGCCGTACGTCCTGCAAACAAGTGTGTGTGCTCTGCAAACGGAAATTCAAAACGCGTTTTTCTGAAACCCAAAATTGGGTATTTGGGCGGAAGGCGCGTAACCGGAGGAGGGGGCTGGGGGGATTGACTTAAGCGACAAAATAACCCAAATCTCTCAAACTGTATTTTCGTCTTGTTTATTCTCTCGATTCGTTGGACTGTTGGGAAAACGACAGCAAGCGGAAAGGAATTGCCAACTGCCCAAGCAGTGACTGTCATAGAGTCGCACATACGACCGTTGTTGGCGTGACTAACTTCTTACTCATACACCTGCTTTGCGCTCACGGATCCCTTTCGGCATCGGCTGTGCCCTCCGCACTTGTTACTGGAGCCGTTTGAGACAAACCACTGCGGACACTAAAGACACCTACACTTTCTCTTGGTCGTTGGACGGACAACGATAATTGCGGCAGGCTCGCCTCACCGCCACTCCTTGTCTGACTTGATCTTGATTTGTAACCAACATGGCGTCGGAACAATCATCGAACGCAGTCGCCATTCCCACTCCGTCTAAACCTCTCCCGCTAACGCCAAACAGCAACGCATCTTTGAACCTTGCAAAGTCAGCGCCGTCACGATTCCATCCCGACACATTGTCATTTTCGGAACAACACCAAGAACAACCGCAACAACTCGTTCCTCCCCTAACCGTCCGCTTGCAGCTTTTTCCGCACTCTGACCGACCAGCTCACCACTCGCATCAGCATGACCGCCATCATCACCACTACACAGCCTTTTCATTCACCCCGGTTGAAAAAGACTTGTATCCGGGGGGAATTATTCGTATTGGTCGAAAGGTGGACAGGCATCATGTTGGACGGGAGAAGACTCGCCGAGGAGACAAGAGCAACAATGTTGCTGATGGCGAAGAGGAAATGGAATTTGTGATAGGGTCGCCGCCCGTTGCGGAATTGATGGATGAAATGGAAGTGGATCGTGAGACGAGCGAGAATTCATCACAAGAACCCGGGGAAACGATAAAGAGAAGAGCAGAGTTTATAGCATTCCGAAGCAAGGTTGTCAGCCGAACACATGCCGAGCTTTGGGTCGGAAAGGATGGACAGGTGAGAATATTGTGCATCCTGACGGCTTCTGGCGAGTGTAAACTGACTGCCGTTACTTGCGCACTCCACAGGTCTTTTTTAGGGACGTGGGAAGTTCTTCCGGAACCTTTCTAAATCGTCTTCGGTTATCTCCAAGTGGGAAGGAAAGCATTCCTTACAACCTTAAAAACGGCGATGTGGTCCAGTTGGGAGTTGATTATCAGGGAAGACAAGAAGAGATTTACAAATGTGTCATGATCAAAATCTTTATAACTGTCAAAGTTGGGTACAAACCCAAGCTGAATCCGCACAGGTAAGGTGAACCGTATGTTAGCTTGACGGTACCGACCTGTTTATTAAATGATCCTTGTAGACTCCGCCTTGCAGTCAAGAACCTGGTTATAGCAATGAACCCGAACGCTGACTCGTCAGATCCATCGACACATGCCGAAGCGTCAACCGATTGTTGCATTTGTCTGTGCTCAATATCTCCCTTCCAGGCCTTGTTCCTTGCTCCATGCTCTCATTGCTTCCACTACAAATGTGTCACACCTCTTTTGGGATCCGGCGTCATGTTTTTGTGTCCCATGTGCAGACAGGTGGCAAACCTTGAGGCGAGCGTTGCAGAGGCGGAAAACGACGACGAGTGGGAGAACCCTGAAGAGGAGATTGGCACCAACGGGTCGGGTATGGAGCTAACGGTAAACGGACAAGCAAGCGGATCTGCGTCGGGAAGACCGCGCTCCGTGCGATCCGTGTCTGGTAAACCGAGTCAGGCAGACATGGACTCCCGCATAAAACAAATATTATCAGAAGCTGATACTCCTGTACCTCGCGTCACTGCTAACGACCTGGATGCGTTGCTGTCAGATGGAGAAGGGACGTCCGATCCGGCATCTACTACAAACGGTCCTGTGGCGGACGTTGTTGGAAGTCCACCAGACTCTTGGGGCATCACGCTTGCACGACCAGGAAAGAGTTCCCGAGGAGTTGGTGCCCCGGTCCCAATACAACGAAGTGGAACCAAGGTCAATCATCGTTTCCGTACCAGTCCAGACTCACCACTTCCTGTCCTCCCCTCTGGGCTAAGCCGCGAAGGTGACCGCAAAGGGGGGCTTGTTGGGGATGTGCCAGAGAACATTGCTGCATCCTTGATCGGGCAGTATGCCGCAGTCATGGATGCAATTATTGCCAGTATACCCAAGGGACCAGAACGAGACGAAGTGAAACGCAAAGTGGCTGAATTAGAAGCACGAAGTACGGATGTTTTAAACGGCGTAAAAGCCAGTGCAAGTACAGGAAAAGGAAAGCAGAAGGCTGGCATGGGGGAAGGGAGTAGTGACGGTGATGAGGAGGCATAGAAGGATAACTGTAATGTAGATATTCGGGCTTTGTCGGAATTGATTAGATTTTTTTCATGAATATATGTTTGGTTTTCAATATATTGCTATTTGATAAATGCCACCTACTAACAAATACGGATAGGTTTTTAATTTTTCAATCTCCAGCAGGTAGCTGTTCCCGCCCGCTTTTCAACGCTTGCGGGAATCTTTTATTGACATTATGATTCCACCGATCTGAATTTCGTGTCATCATACTTTTGCTCAAAAGGGTGGCACTATATCGCTTACAAAACTGCCCGTTGCCCTTTTGCTCACTATGGCTAACATAACCACATTCATCTTGAACGTTGAATATGCGAAACGTGGAGATTTGTTTGCATAGGATATTCTTTAGTAGTAAAGAAAAATCTATGAACTGATACACGGTGTTGATAGCTTGATTAACGAAAATCGCCAAAGCCGGAAGACCAACATACTACATCAATTACCCAATGCAAATTGCCGATGCAACCTATCTGATAGTTCCAAGGAGCATGCTCTGGTCGTATTTGACTATGTTCAAGCCCCATTAAGACTTCATTAACAGCTCCTCCGATGTATTGAAAAGCTCCAAATAATGTAGTCATCTTTGACCATTTCTGATCGCAGATGTGAGTACAGTAAGAAGCGTGAAATCTAAAGGACTACATCAATCCTGTAACTACTACTAGGCAATTATACACGCAATACGTAACGGCTCTTCTAAACCGGATAATTTGCCCACCACACGAGAGAAATCCTACTCGCCCTTTGATTCCGAAATTCTTAGTCGGAGGATGTTTCAGATACTAGGTAGATCAGAATTAGACTGGGAATATGCATGGGAAAATACAAAGATAATGCATACCTGCGATCGTAGCAATATAGTAGTAGCAGCATTTGCAAGGCGTTATGTTGTTTTTGTCGGGTGGGCGAGGTCCTCGGCACCACCACATCAGCGTTCTCATGATTGATGAGCGTTGTGCAGATGCTTGTGAGTCGAGGATGGGTAAAGAGGAAAGAGGGGAGAGACAGCAAAAGGCCCCCCTTTTATAGACCTTCGGCATGCGCCTCACCGCAGTTTAAAAAGTTACATTAGCATGCAATCTGTCAATGTGACCGCGTTCGCGTCAGGGCATCGGTGCACAGTAGTTCCTTAGAAAACGGAGGGAACTTGTGTTGCCGTTTGCCTTTTTCTCTTTTCCACCGCCGAACGTATTTACGAGTCTTTTGAAGGATACGCAAAGTATCAGAAACAGAATGCCCGACACATCCAATAAGGATTTGCCTGGCCAACCTCTGGAGCGCCGGGACACTATTGTCCATGAACACCCCGAAGAAGCCACTGATCGACCCATCACGAGGGTGGTGGTCATCGCATTGGATAGTTCCAGTATGTCTTATTCGCTCATAAATTGTCGCTCCCAGCTCAAAAAGTCATCATTCATCAAAATATGTAGAAAGCAGTGATTATGCCTTTAACTGGGCTCTAGAGAATTTTTTGTCTCCTGAGAAGGATTTGTGCGTTTTGGTCAATGTAAGGCCCATTGCAGCCGTGCCGGGGCCGTTTGGAACAGCGTACATGGATTTTACTGGTTGGTTCTCCAGTCAGTGCTTAGCTTGTAATGGTTCGCAACTCAGATGATACAAACGCTGTTGCGTGCTTCGTTCCCGTGTGGATATTGTTGCTCGATCGGTGGATGATGATGATGATCTAGATTATGTGGTTCAAGTTGAGGAGCGGGTAAGTTGTTCCATGTCTTGATTTCAGATGTTGCGAGCAAAAGGGTTTGATGTGGTCTCCTCCTGGGTGATGATAATAGTACCGAACGGAATCTCATGCCCTCCTCCAACGATACGCCTCGCTTGTAAAAAAGCGCAAGGTATTCCTTTCCCCTTCTCTCTTACAAAGTTTCTCAGAGGCTCAGGTTCGGATGTCCCTAGATTGCGGTCAAAGCCATTGCAATGCGTGGTGACCCCCGTGAAGAGCTTTGTCGCAAAGTGGAAGAACTGGATGCAGATGCATTTATTCTGGGGTCAAGGGGGCTGGGCACACTTAAACGTGTCATTTTGGGTTCTATCTCTGGTTAGCTTCTTTCACACACATCCGTTGTTACCACATTCTTCTAATGATTGACTTGACCAGATTACTGCGTTCATCATGTCAAGTGCCCTGTCTTGATCATAAAGAACAAGGATGCGGGGAACGGGAAGGAAGAACGACCCGTGGAAGGCATTGTCGCTGCTGAGGTCCCCCCTGCCTCGAACCCTCGTTAAGGGTTAGACGGCTGGTATTGAGATTTGTGGATGTGTTTGAAAAGCACGATCAGAGGTCGGTTGATGCCATCTTTATATGTAACCAATTGCCAGTATATGTTGAAATGTAGAAAAAAGTTCAAACCGCTGCTGGTATGATCATCTGAATCAAAGATCAGACATAGAGATGGCCTGTGTACGGTAGTAGGAGGCGTCGCCGATGTGGGTGATTCTATAGAGTGTGCAGTGTCCCGAGACTGCAGTCATTGGGACGAAAAGCGAGGAGAAAATAACTTTGAATATATTATATAGCATCCTTTTGCATACCATAGCTCGCGTAGTCTAGTGGTTATGACGTCTGCTTTACACGCAGAAGGTCCTCGGTTCAACCCCGAGCGTGAGCATCAATAGGACGGGCCATTAAGTTTTTTTTGTCTTCAAACTTAAGCGGTACATCATCGTGCAGATTTGAATGCTGTTTCTGATATCCACCAACCCAGACATTTTCCGCTGGCGTTTCTCGAATGGGAGATCCATCCCACCGGCGTTATTGTCTTTGCCCCTGATTACTCTATAATACAATGCTCAAGAATGAGTGTTTGCGCAGGTTTTAAGATGCGCAGCACGGACTAGTCGATAGGTTAGAATCGACATCTTTTGTGCTTGAACACTTTGACACTTTCCACTAGCTGCGCACTGGAACTCAAAAAAGCCGCGCTTATGCGAGTCTCTCGCACACGTGACTCGCAGGACTTACGCGCTTAGTTCAACTGCTTCTGCCTTTTCTTACTTTTAGAGTTTTTCTTTCCTGTGGACCAGCACATGGTTAAGAGTATATACGGAATCTGGACGCTGGACCAAAGGTTACCCTCTTTGTAACATGTCTGAACGAATAAAAGCTTCACGACTGCGTCCCCCACCTCCCCCACGTGCACGGACCCTGCGGTCAGCGAGAACCCATGCACCCAGACCCTTTGAGCAGAATGTCTCGTACCGCCCCACAGGTCTGTCCCTCCTCTCCCTTCCCACCGAGATATTGCACATGATAGCAAACTACACTTTTCCCGCCTCGCATCCAACGACAAACCTAGTGGACCGACAAGCACGCGAGAACCTTCTCGCCCTGTTACGAACATGTCGAACATGTTTTGGGATCTGTGTTCCGATACTTTGGAAGTCTCCAATGCATTTTACAAATCAAAAGGCTTTGGCGGGGTTATGTAACGTTCTTGCATCGAGTCCCCGAGCGGAAACCTATGCGAATAGTATTGTTAGCTTGGGAATGTTTTGCGCGGACGTTTATGGACTTTCGGCTGTTGAGGCGAGAAAGTTGGGGAGGGGGATTATAGGTGACGACGGGCCAAAGTATCCAAAATTGAAAGAGTTGGCGTTGGGGTAAGTTTGATGCTCTTGTTTCTGCACGCGGACGGGAGCGTGGATCTGACAGTTTTGGGGCCGTTTGGTATTTCGTCCTGTTCTTTTTACGATAGACCATCACCAAATGGACGTCCGTATCTGAGCGACTCGTCGGTTTCATCCATCGTAAAGCAATGTCCTTCTCTCATCGCTCTCCACCTCGAACATCTACCGGAAATCAAGGGTTATGTTCTCCTCAGATATACTCCTCCCCTTCAACGCCTCATCATCCGATACTGCCCAGAAACAGCGGGTCAACTCTTCCGAATACTTACCTACCATGCACCGACTCTCGAAGAGCTCGAATTAACAGACCTATATGCCCGTCATCTTGAAGCCCTTGGATCCTGCTCAAAGCTAAAGAGTCTATATGTTGATCATATCCGTCTAGGAGAAATGGAAGTTGAAGCGTTGTCGCACATAACCGCGTCGGGACGATTGACTCAATTGGAAAGTTTGTCGTTGGTGGATGCATCGATGTTGGGAACGGAGCATGTGCGAAGACTGGTAACGAATTGTGGCGAGAACTTGCGAGTACTGTGTTTGGGAGCTGTAGGGTGGGTAGGCGACGCGGCAATGTTTGCTGTTGCAAAGTCTTGTCCCAACTTGGAGTACTTGGACATTGGCGATCTGATCATTAGTGATCTTCCTTTAATGGTAAGCATTGCTGGTGTTCCATGGTAGCAATGGAACTTGGCGCTTTGGTAACGCTGCATTATGTTTACCTCCTGTGGTTTTAGGAAATCGCCATAAACTGCTCAAAACTTCGTCATCTAGATGTAACGTACAATGACCTCTGTACGGACCGTCTTCTAGAGGCCCTCCAGCGCCACGCCAAAAATCTGCGTGTTCTCTATGCGGCAGAAGCCGCGCAACTCACTGTAGCGGGATGGTTCATGTTCCTTCAAGCTGCCGTTCCCCGCGGCCTAGCATCCTTCTCCGCGGGGGCATTGTGGCACCCGCGATGGGAAGGATGGGTCTTTTATGAAATGGTCAAGAAGCATTATTCTCAATTTGCCGTATACGACGGCCGGGAAAGGGAGTTTAGTTTGGAGGAATACGTAAGGGAAATGGCACCTGCGGCGAGGTTTGATCCGATACCATTACCAAGTCGACCGCAGGGGTGGATGAATCATGACCCCGTATTTTGGAGCTCTTGATGGGTGGATTGATTATTTTAAACTTTTGTGTATATATTTGATCAAACTCCGAACGGGGGTTATCAATGCCATGGTTATTTCCACAGAAACGTGTACGTCGCGTGACAAGTTGTGGATTGGGGCGATAAACCACAAAAGTATGATAACCCTGTGATTCGTTAAGAACACCAGTTGGCCACAGGCAAGTCGGGCGCCGTGAAAAAAGCTGGCCGCTACGGCGGAGGGTAGGGCACTGTGACTGCGACGGGTGACGTCAGCTCCGATGGCTTGCATGACGCGCCATTGCTGCCTTTTATGGATATGCTTGTTAACCACGTGCCCAAGTCGTGTGAGATACAAGTTGTAGACTTTTTGGACTTCCCGCCCTTGTCCCAAGAAGATGGGAATATGGAAAATTACACAAAGTAGATAAGTTTAAAAAGGTAGTAATTGGTCCAGTAAGCAAAAAAAAAGGAAATTAAGAAATATGGAAAATAGTGAAATAGGCCATTTGATCCGGCCGTGGACGGTCAATTTGTGGCTAAAGGAAAAAAGATGAACGTTTTGGGAGAGTTCAGGGAAGTTTCGTCACAACTATCCTTGATGGTATAAAAAACATAGCCTGAATGCTCCGCCTTCACGCCGAACTCGTTGAATTTCCAACACACGCGAGCTGCCCCCCGCGCATCTCTTCTTCCCCACAACGGTAGATAGAGAGACAAAAAGGCTTCCTTTCCCAATCCAACAACGGGTTTTTCCATCTGATTTGTGGCAGCCATGGGCCATCACGTCATGTCGCGTATCGGCCTGGTGTTGATGGTGATGGCGGCGTGGGTCATGGTATCGGCTCAGAATCTTGGATGTGATTCACCGATTTACTGTCCTGGACCATTGTTGGATGCTGTTCAACGGGCCAAAATCTACAAGGATTCCAAAACGTAAGTAGATTGAAAACATGTAATGAAAATGTGCTGGAATGTGTTTTTTTTGATTGTTGGTTTTTCGTGATTCCCTTTTAGGTTTGTCGATAAACCCACCACCAAGCCGCTTTCGCAGGTTCTCTCAGCTTTTAATGCCTTGGGTCCTAACCCGTCCGCCGCAGCCATCAAAACCTTTGTCGACCAAAACTTTGGACCTGAAGGAACGGAAACGGAACCTGTTGTTCCGCGCGACTGGAAGCCTTCGCCTGCCTTTCTTTCGTCTATCAAGGATGGCAATCTACGTGAATGGGGGCAGATTGTTCATTCCATTTGGAAAAACTTGACTAGAGATTTTAAGACGGAGACAGCAAACTGTACAGAATGTGTTTCGAGTCTGCTGCCGGCCAAGCATACGTTTGTGGTACCCGGCGGCCGGTTTAGAGAGTTTTATTATTGGTGAGTTTAAAGTCCAAATTTCGGTTCAAAAAGATGTGGGGGGTAGTTTGCCCAAAAAAAAAATAACACGAGGTCATTAAATCGTGTGTTTGAATCTAGGGATTCGTACTTTGTAATGGAAGGCCTCATTCTCAGCGAAATGTTTGAAACAAGCCAAGATATTATTGAAAACCAGATGGACTTTATCGACAAGTACGGATTTGTTCGTATGTAGAGTGACAATTTTTTTGTGTGTGTGAATAGCCAGTATGAGGTTGGCACATGCTGAATATTTTTTGTCTTTAGCAAATGGTGCGCGGATATACTACCTCAACCGATCGCAACCACCCATGCTAACTCAAATGGTCGATTTGTACATTACTGCAACAAAAAATACCTCTTCCCTGGCTCGGTGGTTACCATTACTTGATAAGGAATATCAAGTATGAAGTTCTAGTCGTTTCATATTTGCATTGGGGTGGTACTGATCGGCTAATGGTGCACTACATGCAGTTTTGGCAGAAAAACCGAACTGTCACAGTCAAAGGCCAGGATGGAAAAGACTACCTCTTGAATCGCTTTGATGTTACCAACCAACAGCCGCGCCCAGAATCTTGGAATGAAGACTTGATTACAGTAGAGGGAGGTAATATTACTGGAGATGCCGCCAAAGCTCTGTACGCAGACCTCGCTACGGCTGCAGAGTCGGGGTGGGACTTTTCGTCTAGATGGTATTGTTGATTTCGTCTTTATTTATACGCGTTCTGTTTCATAACGCATTTCAATGCAGGGAGAACAACCCGACAAACAACAGCGATGCACAAGGCAACCTTCGTCGTCTCGTCACCCGCCAGATCATTCCAGTTGATCTCAACAGTCTCCTTTACGCTAATGAGCAATCCTTGCAGAAACTGCATACCATGGCAGGGAACCGTGACCAAGCCATGTTGTACAAGCGAGAGTCTACGAAAAGACGCTTGGGAATGTGGGAGGTATTTTGGGATGATAGAGAAGGGAATTTTATGGATTTTAATTTGACGAGTGGGAAGAGAAGTATTGTTCAGACTCCTGCTGGATACTGGCCACTGTGGTACGTTCCTATTTAGTTTTGGGGAGAACGTTGATGTAAAGTGTACGGAACGTCTCACCATTCTGGTATGGGTATTGGATTGTAGGTCAGGAGTAGCCTTGGAAGATCCTCGTGGAAAACCCACGGACAGGTGTACCGATCTCATGAGACCTTTTTCGGACCTTGACTCCGTTCTTAAACGGTTCCCAGGCGGTATTCCAACCACGTTTTTTAACACTGGGCTTCAATGGGATCTTCCCAACTCTTGTAAGCAAAGAGTCCCTTTTTTGTTTTCGAATTGTGTGTTTAACAATGGGTCATTATTAGGGCCTCCGCTCGCTTTTATAACCATGCGCGCCCTCCAACGCACCATTACAGCCCTTCCCAGTCAAAACTGCACAACAAACTCTGTCAACAGTCTCAAGACAACTCTTCAATCCGCTGCCCAACAGTATATTACCTCCGCATTCTGCTCCTGGCGCGAGACGGGTGGAAGACTCGCGAACCTCCCTCCAACAAACACAACAGCAAAGGACGATGGAAACATGTTTGAAAAGTTTGATGCTACCAAGGTGGGCGGTGCTGGCTCAGGTGGAGAGTATGAGGTTCAAGATGGGTTTGGGTGGACGAATGGAGTGGCTATTTGGACCCTAAAGGAATTTGGAGACGTTTTGAAAGCGGAATCGTGTACGGTTGGGCAGAAGCAGGGGCAAACGGACAATAAACAGACGTCTGCTGGAAGGCGGAGGGTGGGTGTCCCGAGATGGGCTGTGGTACTAAAGGGTCTGATGCAAACAGTTGGGCTGTGAGTACGTTTGTCGAAACTATAGTTAGTCGTAGTATTTGTCCCGTTGTCATCCTTGGGACGCTGGAACGTTCGAGGGTTGAACCTCGTAGTTTGTTATGTAATTCTTGGTGGACAGAATTGTATCCTCATCGTTCGCAAACATTAGTGGACAGAATAGTATCCTCATCGTTCGCAAACATTATTGATAAGATTTGCATTTGGCAAGCATGGGTCAACACACAAATATCCAAAAAAACTACGGGTATAATTAATAGACATGAAAAGGTTCGAGTCTCATCGTTCAACAATGAGCCAAGGCTAACCAAAAAAAACGTTTGTCCTCCAGTCACAAACTCCCACCAGCCCCCCACTAACGTAACAGAAAACATAAACAAAAGAAAATACAAAGAAAAGTCCTAACCCATTAAAAGTACTGTCGCTCCCACATTTAGACAGGTACAGTCTTACTGCCCGCTCCCGATAGATTTTCATTTATTTCGTCGTCGGGTGAGTGGAATTCTCCCCATATGAGGCCACCCTATAAACCAAATCATGAGTACGTGATATTCACCACAAACAAGCCAGAGCACGTACATATCCAATCAAGACTAGTATCACAGTCATGACGTTGGTCCCTATGCTTTGAATGCGGGACCACCAAGTTGTGGCAAAAAGCTGGGTAAAAAAAAGTGGAACGTGATTAGGAGAACCACCCTATGTTAGTAGTTCTGGGATGGTAACTTACTGTGTCGGCCCGGAAGGAAAAGACCATGAGGACAGCAGCGAACCAGAGGAATATGCAAGTAAATGTCCAGTTGAAGAGTTTCATCTACCCATAAAACGTTAGGGGGAGACGATCAGCGTAAACGCACAACTGTCGTTACTCACTTTGCCAATCGCTTTTCGCATCCTTGAATCCCCACTTTTGGTTGTTCCCGCGGACGTCGTTTCACCCCCTTTGCATCCCATACTCCCAGCCGTCGAAGTTTGTATTCGACTCCGGCTGTTGGCTTTGAGGTCCGCCGCAGAGGCCTCCGCAACACGGACCATCTGCCGTCCAAAAAAGGCAAAGCCAGCGCTCAAAACACCGCAAAAGAACGAGTAGAGGAGGTAGAGGATGCAGGTTAGGAGGGATTCACGGTCAAGGTCTCCTGCATCTCGTGCGCGACCAGAAAAGATTCCGACGGGGATGATGGTGATTGCGCTCGTTAGGAGGTAGGCATGGCGGATGATTTTTAGTAGTGATGGACTGGGAAGCCAAATTGTATCGGTTGTATAGGCTGGCGTCATCCGCACTCTGAGAAAAGAGTGGTTAGATATCTGATGAATAATGTGGGTGGGGCAACGTTCGTGGTAAACTTACAGGGAGCAGAGGTAGATCCATACAGAAATCAAACCGCATACGTATGGGATATCGGAGGACAGTTGGGCCCACGTTGCATTCGAGAACCACACTAACGCCAGAGCTGTCGAATCCAGCGCTCTCCCTACACGCCAAAAAATTGTTCAATATACAACTATAGCATCAGCGACCAAACACGCATGAGGGGAACTCACCCAATCCAAATCCAATGGAATTTATAACAATGTACGAATCAATCGTTGATAGTCCAATTACTCGGTTCTTCTTTATACCCCATCGCCAGCAAAGTAGACAGAGACCGAGGAAGAAAATGAGGTATCCGACTGCTGCCGTGACCCACATTACGGCAGTAAAAAAGGATGAGGATTCGCAGTCGTGGACGAATATGTGCCATCTATATAAAGCGACGAAAATTGGTTATATGGCGTTGGAAGTGCAGCAGCAACATGTATGTACCGGCAAGGTCGTAGAGGATATGTTTCGCTCATAGTAGACCAAAAAAAAAAAAAAAAAACGATTTTATATCATAACCAGATATGCCCGAGTTCAGGGTACGTGGAGTGGTGGTGGAGGAGAAAAAAAAGATGGGGACGGTATGGGAGGTGTGTGAAGAGCTCAACAGACTTTTAACGAGCGATTCGTCCGTCTTCCTCGTCACAAAGCGTGAAAGGTCAACCTTAACTTGTCCCTAAATCGCCGTTGTTCGAGTTACTTGTGTCCATTGAGGCGATTACAAAATACGCTCGCTTGCAATAAAAAAATAAAGCAAGAAAAGGCAAACGAACGATTTGCGCAAGGTGCTCCCAAAAGGAAGGACAAAAAAGCTTGGCCCCAACGGAAGGGAAATTTCTTTTTGCTGGTATGACAGCTCTTACAGTCTTACTCTCCAAATGTGTTTTATATAGCGCACATAAAGTATTTTGGGTTTTAAAAAAAAATGAACACTTTCACACCTTTTTTCCAAACCGCGCGCCGTCGTCGCACTTGAGACTTGCTCGTTCAAAGCCTCATCATTTGGACGGGCCATCAAGTAGAGGTTGGAAAGGGATTCTCTAATTAGTTTATGTTTGTTTTCATTCTTTTGGATAATGTCATTTAAATGAGCATCCAAGGGTCAGTATGGTGCCACGTACATTCAAGAAGTAGTTCACTGCATAGTATGAATGGCCTCTGCTCTTTTAATAACATTCCCGTTTTGGGGGACATCTCATGATCAAACTGTTGACATCTACACGCAACTACATTCATTCAACGATGCAAGCGAACATGCGAATCCCTTTTTGTCAACACACAAGTGTGTCCTTGAACCCAGAATGTTTTTTGTTATGTTCCAAATGCATTGTATGTCCCACATTGGCGGAAGCTGAGCTGAGCCATCGGACCCCCAATTTCGAGAAGAGTCTCTTGGGTCCGGCATTCCCTATAATCAGCTTACAGCTATTCTGGGACTAAACTCCCTTTGCTTTTGTTGATAACTAGGTTGTCAACAAAACACAAGATCTCCTTCCCCACATGCTGCCGTTCAGCCGTTTTACACTGGCCACTGCTGTCCCAAAGCGGCAAATGTCCCATCGACTGTTGGAAATCGTACCATCCAGAAGCCGCAAGGCGCTCCAGCGTGTCAAACAGTGTCCCTGAGGAAAATGTCCTTGATTGAATAAAATAGTCCTCAGGCAGCTCCTTGATCTGTGGATTGTGTGCCTGACGAAACTACATGCAGGTGGCCACAAAGGGCAGTCCCACAGAGTTGCCATAGGACAAAGCGAGCGTCCTGACCAACCATTTTTACAGTTCTGCCAGTTTGAGATCGATTGCTGATCGGATTGTCAGAGATTTCTTTCATTCGACGATTCGGGACGTGGTTGACATTACAGCTAATGGCAGCAGGTGAGATCATTGCACAGTTTAGGGCAATACCGAACCACCCGTTACAAGAGATGATCATCTGTGCCCCGCGACTCACTCAACTTTCCACTTTTCTGCGATCCATGGTCACGCAAAACCCAGCATTTCGAACTCGGAGGGACTATATACAAGAGAGCTGTTGGCATCGCACAGGTAGCCTTCTACAACTCGAGTCGACGTATTTAACGGTCAGACAGAGCAGAAACATAGCAGAACCACACCAGAACCACACCAGCGTTGGCGTTAACCAGGTTTAATCCCGCCAGAGCAACAGCTATAAAATGGCGAGTTAAAGAATGCAACCACAACAACCCACAATGCAAGAAACTACTTGTAACACTCGAATTTTGTCAGGGGCACGCAGCAAATGCGTGGGATACCACATATTCGTCATTTAAATACATCAAATTCAAACCACTGCCATGTTTCTGCCCTGTCTAAATAATTCGATTCGAGTTGTAGTCTACCTCCAATGGATCAGTGCAGGGACCAGTGTCGGATTCGTCCGTGGTACTTTAAGGTGGCAGGGAGTTGCTGATGTAATACTCATCACGCGTCTTTCACGTGTTTCTGCTCAACCTTGGACGTTCGTTCAGCACTGCCCCCTTTAAATAAGGCGGCGGACCGGAACGTTTTTTTCACCACCGTCCCGTAACTAACCCCGTCCCACCAAACACTCGAGGATAAACACTCGTTTTGACAACCCTTCCAAAAACAATCTTTGAAATCCGTCCATTGCAAAACTCAAACTCTATTGGGCCTTGCACGCAATGGGGTCCGACGCAACAACATCTTGTGTGATAAATGTATTTCCAAGTTGTTTTGGGAGCAATTGATTCTGGGATCAGGTCATGGAGAGATTGATGGCGAGAGACGAGAGCAAAGAGGTGGGTCAGGTGGAGTCGGTACTTTGTCTGGCAGTAGAGATGTATGATGGTCCATAAATTAAAAGAAAAAGCCCAAAATTCTTTGTTTGTTTTTACCTTTCCGTCAATCCGAGCCAGCTGATATATAACCGTAACATCATCTGTTAATAGATCCAAAAGAGGCTCCAATTGGAGATCAGATGTGGTTTGAAAGAAAGATTCAATGAGCGCTTGTTCATTCATGATAACGACCGAGTGGTATCTACGGCCGGACCTTGTTGTGCATGCATTGCAAAAGACCTTTTGTGAAAAGGTCCGACCTATCGACGTCATGACTCGTCCCGTGCCCTTGTCTGGCAAACAATCTTTTCTCCAACTCTTTGTCATGATTGTACCACAGAGGGACTGACCATTTCGCACCTGCATTGCCCTTTGGATGCGACTGGTTCGGCCCCAAATTACCTAATGGAAAGGGCCCTCATTCATTTTCCGCATGTTTTTTTTTGGGAGGTCGGAATTTTTGGACACCCGGTGGTTGGGTTGCATGTTTGAGGCTTCAGGTGCAATTGTAGTTTCTGATCTTTTTCTTGATGGAAATTCCTGACTGCTTGATCAACAATAGCAATGCACTCAACCATTGAAAAATGTTAATGTCCCTTCCTACGTCCCTGCTGACAAAAACCCAAAATGGGTTCCGGGATTCCCTTAATATCTGCATTTTTGTTTCCCGTTTCCCACCAAGAAAAGCCTCCCCATATCTCTCTATTAAAAACTCTTGATACGTGGCAGGAATGGATTGGGGATTTTCGGACAAGATCGGAAGCGGGTAAAATAACTAAAGAAAATAGTTTTTCCACAAATGTCCGGTTGACAAATCCCGCTTTTTAGCGTGAAATTTTATTTTCCAATGCTTTTGATGTGTGTGACGATCAACGTGGCAGAATCTTATAGACGGATATTTCCCTTGTTGTTGTTTGGGCTTTTTGTTCAACGGGGGGAACCTCCGTATTGGCGAAATCTCCGAACGGCAGACAGGCGGGTTGCTTGGTCAAAGGTTTTTTTTTCTAATCACCGCCGTGTGTGTGTGCAAAAGCATTTGGGTTGCTGTGTATGTTCTTTTTGGTCGGGGGCTCCGTTCCCATCTGGCACTATTTAATGGCTGCTCCTCCACTTGTCACCCCTCACATACACATTATCATTTCGACATCATCTTGATTTCTTCCACTCTCCCTCCGCAACTGCTTTACTAATACGTTATGTCCGCGTAAAGCAAAATCAAACGGAGCCTTGGCCCTTGTCTCTTTGGAGCTGTTTTGTAATCCTTTTTATTTTTCTTAAAATCTCTCGGCCAATTATGGCTTCCTCTTCCAACCTGTTTGCGAATGGTTTTATCTACCACAACCACCAATTGAATAACAACAACACACCCGTCAACAACTGTATTATCTTTGACGTTCCTCGCATCGAGTTGCTCTCTCCTCGCTTTTTCAAGAAACGCTGAAACAAGTCAACATGGCATCAAGTGATGCGCTTTGCTTTTTCGATCTCGATTCCTATATGGGTAGGTGTCTGCTTTTCATGCCTGACGTTTGTGTGTTGCTTTGCCCTTTTTGTGTTTGTCGCTCGTCAAAAGGTCAGGCCTGCCGAAAGGGCAGCTGTTGCTGTGTGCTTTCTCGCAGGCTGCTGGGAACTGTGACTGCGCCTCAGTCGCGTTCCATGGAAGGGCGGGCAGGCTTTTTGACCACTATTCTATAAAACCTTTTGGTTTTCCTTGGCCTTTCCTGCTGTTCGCAGTTGGCCTGCCTCTTTCACAAACTCTTTTTTTTTTGGCTCTCATGTCTTATCCATATTATGCTTTTCGTCCTTCAGATTCACCCTACACCACTACCATGACGGATACGTCATCCCCCGGCAGTGTATATCCGAGCTACCCAATATCGCCCGAGGTGTCCGATCCGCTGGCCACATTCTTCAACGATATGAACGCCATGCCAATGTTTGACGACACAAAGGGCCAGCAAACCGGAGACAAGCTGTTTGAACAGCTTCTTTTGGACAGCGTGAGTCCTACAACGTCTACAAATGACATTCGGTACGGAGCGCCGCCGGTCGCCACCAGCCATCCTGGATTCTATAACGCAAGTCCTGCTACTACGACAATGACTGCTACGAGTCCCGACGGATCCCCTCAAACAGATGGGCTCCTCTCACCAGCCTTTAGTCCAGCCCCATCAGACTTTCACACGTCACCTGAAGCGGGATCTCCGCTACCGTCGTTTGATTCCTTTGATGTCAACTTTCAACCCATGTACGATTTGGATGTTTCCTGTGGCGCTGTACCTCCGGCAACCACCGAAAAGAAACCACCGATTGATCTCAAGAAACTGGACATGCTCAAGGCTGGTGCTCAACATCAGCAAGTCCGCGCATTGTTCCCTGAGCTATTGCCAACCATAGAACGGCTACGAGAGGTAGTACTGAAAAAGGATGGTGCTCAAGAGCCCCAGACTACAACACCGTCGGCACCCTCCTCGTCTGTAAACGTCCCTTGGGCCGCCACGTCAACACATTTAATGCAGTCAACAGAATCGACACAACCAATAAAAGGTCGAGTCGGCCGCAAGCGAAAGCCACGACCAACAGATCCCCTTCTCATTGCCGCGGAGCAGCACGCCAAGCGGCAAAAGAACACAGAAGCCGCCCGCCGGTCCCGTTTGCGCAAGATGCTCAAAATGGAAACATTAGAAGAGGAACTCAAGGCAGTGACAGATGAGCGGGATGAGCTAAGGGAAAGAGTTCGGCTTTTGGAACAACAGCTTGAAAGAAAGGCTTAGCGCTACTTTTCTGCAAATTTCATTTACAGTATTCTGGATGGAGTAGGAGGGCAACCTGCTGGTTCGGGATTATTCCTTTTTTTTTGTACATCTGTAGTATAATAATGAAAAGCCTATTCCAAAACGTTGCGAAACGTGATCTGATTGTAATCACGTGGAGGTGATTTGTGACAGTGTCTTTTACAGATTTCGTTAGCGCCAAGCTGTTCCAAAAAGCACTGCTGTGGCATTTTTACGACAAGGAAGGCTCCAGATATGGAGCGGATGTAGGACGGGAAATGTTTCCCTAGATGCACTTTTAGATAGTTACAGTGGTGCTTTGCCAAAAGAAATCACAAGATGGTGACCATCAGGGCGTAACCTACACTCTTTCGCCCACCTCCATCTAGAAAGGCATTTTGGGTTAAAGGTTAAAAATAAGCCACAGGGTTTCCTTACAGAAAAAGCACACTCTGAAAGGAACGTCTTTAGCTATTCACGGAGGGTGCACGCGGAGGACGTACACAAACGTAATATTCAAAAATACACCAAAAACGGTTCTTGTATCCCATTTTGGAGGGCTATTTATAGCTATTCCGTGCGCGATTAGTGTAAACACTTGTTGCAACAAAAGAGACATGGCATTGGTACTTTGGTTTACAAAAATTAAAAAAAGAGCCAGCCAGAACAGAAAGTCTTAACTTTTTTATTTTTTTTACAAAAATATCTATACCTCCCATCGGATTCCCCCCCTTTTGCCTACCCTTTCGCTTTCGAATTCTGGTCTATTGTCGTTTAGTTTTTCTTTGTTGTTTGTTTTTTGTTCTCTTTGAGCAGTTGTTTTGAGGTTGATCATGACTGGAGTAACTTCCACTACGAGCGTAAAGTCGAGCACGTCGACTAAAAAACCCAAAAAGTCCTTATCAGTGCGGGACAGTACGTTGCTGAAAATCTTGCAGGGTAAAACGTGTTATCCGCTGTCATTGGGCGAGTTTAAAAAGTTTTTGGGTATGTTGTGATTAGAGTTTTGTTGCGAACGTGACGAGTTTTTTCTAATGTATTCATGCGGGGCTGGTTGGTAAACTTATAGAGACGAGAGAATTCTCTGCAGAGAACCTTGCTGTCGTCGAATGGTTCATTAGTTATCGAACCCGATTCAATGCGCTCCCAACCTCGGAACGCGAACGCTCTCCCCCACCTGCCTCGTCCGACCAACAAGGAACGCTCGGTGCCCTCTCGATAGGAAGCAATGCATCAAGGACATCAACGCCAGATTCGCCAGGTGGGGAAGGACCCACCATCTCACTAGCGAACCAGGACCTCGAGTTTTTCCAAGTCCTGTTCCAGGGCTTTGATGCCCAAAACACGCCCGACATTAAACTGGATCAAAAACTGGTTGCGGATATCGGAAGAAAAGACCAACCCTTCCGTTCCGAAGTCAATGCAGCCATCAAACTCTTTTTCACTACCGAAGGAAGTATGGAATTGAATGTCCCCGGAACAATGCGAAAAGAAATTGTCTCAAATGCGGCCTTGACGACACATCCCGCCGTCTTTGCGCCAGCCGTGAAGCATTGTTTTGATATCATGCAGTCATCGAGTTTACCATCCTTTATGCGATTTGCGGCTCAGAATATTCAAAAGGATTCCCGGATTGATCGAGGTGTCAAGGGGATTGTGTGCTTCATCCTGGCGTTTATCATGACGTTTTTACTGGTATGTCTCGTTGTGACTGTCGCAAAGGCGCCTCAGCTCGTGTTTTTTAATCGTTTTGTTTTTACCGACGCAGATTTGGTTCAACAAGTCCCGCTGGACTCGATTGGGCACCTTCCCCCTCTTCCAACTCTCCGCGTCCTTCCTCTACACTGTCCACACAAGAATGTGCCTTCTCAACCACATGGGCCGCAAAAAAGAAGTGATTATCGTTGACCAAGATTTAGAAAAAGATGGACGGGATGACGATAATCCCAGAGGCAAACTCCTCATACACACTGTGGAAGAACCTATGGTGTTTGATATGCAGACACGAATCAAGTTGGAAACATTGGCATTGGCGACCGTGATAGGGGCGTGCTTGACGACGATAGCTGTAGCGATACCCGAGCACTTTTAGATCTGGGAGGATAGATGAGGAGGGCAAAAACAGTTTTTTTTTGCGTTTATTGTTTTATCATTTTTTTTTTGTTGTTGTTGTTTTTAATGTGTATGATTTTTCAAATCGTTTTATAACTTTGGGAAATGCAGGCTCAGCGATAAAGTAATGGACATGCATCTTCAAAAGAAACAAACATCTCAAAACGATATTCACGGCGTGTTTATATCGAAAAATACATCTCATTTATCCCAGATATTAAGCAACATAATATCCCAGAAATATTACAAAGAGAAATAGAGGAAAACAACAAGTTTCCCCATCCAAAAGGTATATCTACAGTATATACAAAAAAAAAAAAACATAATCCATCTACAGATTCCTGCCCCGATCCTTTTCCATCTCGCCTCTCACCACCATTCTTTCGGCATCATCCAGTATCCGCATCCACTGTTTCATGAATACCTGACGATCAGGTTTATATGTGGAAGATCCAGACGACGAAGTAGAGGTAGACAATGTAGAGGCCGACGAAGTAGATGTGGACGTAGAACCAAATGACGATGCCGAGGTCCGTTGTCCTGGTGAAAAGGTTGGGGTACGTGGGGACACGGGAGGTGAGGGCATCATGATGCGCGTCAGGGGGGAAGGTTGAGGGATCACGACGGGATGAAGACCTCGTTGCGGTTGGGATTTAATGGAGGAGGTCCGTGGGGGTGCCATGAATGTGGGACTCTTTATTTGGCGATACGAGGGTGGTTGGTCATCGGGGGGTGATAGCGGTTCGTTCATTTTGTGAGTGGGATGTGTGTTGGGTTGGGTGTTGGGTTGGGTGTCCATTAGCCAGTCGTAGCTCTTGGAAACTTGGATGGGTGGGAGGAAGCAAACAGATTGGTCCATCAAAAAGAATATGTAAAAGTGACAAACAACTTGTAAGAGTAACTTGGCGGCGAGCGAGTGAACGAGAGAGTGGGGGGTCTGCGCTTTAAACGAACAAAAACTTGTGTGTATGTGTGTGTTTGGAGAGTTGAGGTATGAACTAGATTTTGAGTACGAAAGAGAGAGAGGGTCGAACGTACTGCAACTCTTTTATATGAGCGTTTCGCTGCCCCCCATCTTTATCATGCCTCTGGTGGCAAGCGCACAAAAAATCGCTAACCCACATCCACACACACACACACATATACTTGCAAAAAGGTTAAAAAGCGCCGTCTGTCAGTCGAGTCCAGAAAGTCCACAGATCAAATAACCCACCACTGCCAAACTTTTTTGCACCCACGTCCCCCCGTCACCCCCATCATCGCCACCATTACTAAATCCTAGATAGTGGAATACCCCATTAAACAGTATGGTCCAAGTCGTTTTTTGTTCAGAAACGGGACCACCCCCAACTCTATGTGTTTTTTTCCTTATGGGTCCTTATGGGTCCTCCCATGTGTGTGTGTGTGGGGGGGCCACTGTGTACCAGAAACCCTCTTCTTTTTTGGTTGAGAAAAAGAAAAACACACACGTTCATAGCGTGCCTCCCAAATGACAAGACAACTACGATCAGCAGATAGTGAGATCTTGTCCCGAAGCTGTGTGTGTTGCTGGCTGGCTGGCTGGTATGAACGGGCTGTGCTAAAAAGAGTGTGATGTGTTAAATGAGCCTCCCAGCCACCCGTGACGCGTTCCCGAGTGAGCAAGTGTTGAAAGTGTGAAAAAATTCATTTAGTGGAAAAGGTGCATGAGCCAAAATTGGGGAAAAACGAAATAATCCTAAAATAACAGTTTGCATCTGATCTGATCGGCGAACCCAACTCGCTTTCGGCCGATGATCCCTCCGGCGGCGGGGAGGGTGGCGGGGAACCGTTAAAGGGGTCCCCACACTGGGCAGGCCACAGGACAGACCACTGAGCAGGCCACTGGCAAAGGAGCATTGTGATGGGCAGGACCACGATCATCGACGGCACTAATTAAAGGAAACGACACTTGTCCAGAAACATTCGGAATCAGCCACATTTCGCTTAAAATTAAATTCCCAAACAAAAGAGGATACAAAAAATCCATCCTTTTTTGTCAACTTTTTTCCATTTTTAATTCTAATGTGTACTGGGAACACCACACATTATTCTACCAATCCCTTGATCTTATACATCTATCGAGTCCCAAGTCAAAAACTCTACCCATTCCCCATCTCATACTCTCCAACCAAATACGTATCCCGTCTCTCATCTATAAACCTATAAACACATGTATGAAGCAATCATCCAAAAAAAAAATACACCACATTTTAACTCACGTTAATATCTCTGTAAATCGCCGTTTTGAATAGATCGAGGGTTTCCTCATCGGCACCCACACGAGCCACCAGGACCGGTAATCGTACTACAAAAAAACACATGAGCGTGTCCCCGAAAAAAGAATAATGTATCATTGTAGCGTACCAAATAATCGCAACAAATGCTCGGCTCCATAGACATCACAAGGTTCCATTTTTGGGAGCCGCTTGACTAACCCAGCAAACTGCGGTCTCTCTGATCGGTAGAGTAAGATATTCTTTAACCCAGTATTAAAGTACAATGTAAGACCGTCTACGACTGTTTTGGTTTCGTCTTGTTCGGATTGGGGGGATGTGGACATGTGGGATAGGTAGTCGGTTAAGAGGGTTTTCACGGAGGGTGTCCGGGGGAGGGGGACCAGCTGTTTTTTAAATGGTTAGACAAGCTAAAAGTCGGTTTTTGGTGGGTACGTACCCCTTGGTTATGGACAATGTATCGGTAGTCTTGGGCTAAATAGTCTTTAAGGTGATCGGAAAGTGCGAGTTTGAAGCTAGGCAATCCAGAAAGGATATCGGGTTCATCCGGTGACTATCCCATCACAAAATAAGAATCCCAATCCTTTGGACAAGAGTAAAAAACATTGAAAAATATAAACCTTTAAAACAGAATCCCGTCGTCGTTTCCGCATATCCAGACTGGACCGCTTGCCTCTCTCGGGTACACGCACTGACGACCGTCGACCTGTGGGTGAAACCGTTTCTTCGAGTTCGGCTTGTTTGCGGAGGTTCTCGGGTGTCCATTTTAGAGTACGGGATTCAGGAACCCAGTCGTCCCATCTGGAAACATACTGAATTAATCTTCACACAAGGAAAACCATTGAAAACGGACATCACGAAAAACGTACTTTACATTCCACCCTTTGTAATGAATAAAATAGTGCGGTCCTACATGTTCTGATTCCTTTTTTCCGTCGTGTTCCCAATATTCTGCTTTCATCACCTATAAACATTCGTGTCAAAAAAAAAAAATCCCAAATCGTTATGCACCCCATCCATGTACGAAACTTCTTAAACTACCTTGGCTTCATACAATAATGGCCCATGATAACATAGTATCGTCTCATTCTCGACGTAGTTGAGGCGCTTATCTTTGGGCATGGGAGAGTCGTGTGTGTTGCTTTTGTCGGTTGTGTTTTCGGTGTTGGTTGAAATGGAAGGAGATGCTACTGTAGATGATGGTCATGCACTTGTGAACGTGGCGTGTGTGTAATGGTAGGAACATACCCTCACCGCTTCACTATCGACCCATGCGTTCCATTAGTGTAGAATGTCAAACGAAAATCTAGTGTGATGCATGTAGGGAGTCCGAGACAGTTGACACTTTGTGCTTGATTTGGTAATGGGGTTTGCAATTAACGGTGATTGGGTAAGCAGTCCTCAACTGGATGTGTGGTTCACAACAGAAGATTTAAAGATGTGAGATCAACAACAAACGGAAACTGTATTCACAAGAATAAACGCAGGGAAATTGCATAAAACCATCACATCCACACAACTCGCAATCCTACTAACCCTAATCCTACTCTACCACAACAAAAAGCTCTACAATATAAAACACCTTCACCTAAAGCATCTACAAAAAAAAACCTACTCACTCTTCCAACGCCCCCTTTCCAAACTCCTCAAAAACACAACACACATCACTCATACTAATCACACCCACCGGTTTCGGATTCCCCAAAGCAGTACCCTCAATCACGAATACACGTAAAAGGTTCTGGAATAAAAGGTATGCGATGACTTGGCCCAGTGTGAAGCGTTGTGTACAGGTGTGGGGTGGTGGGAGGGTTCCGTGGACGTGTCGGAGGAAGACGAGGGGTGGGTTCAAGACTTTTGCGTATGAGTATTTGTTTAATCAAAACCACTAAAAAAAGGTCAAGTTACCTTGATCAAGGCGTGATTGGTTTAACCCACGTAAATCACTTGCAGAGAGAGTAGCAACCAAAATCCCTTCCTCATCAACAACACCCAAACTCCTCACACCTTCATTCCGCATCTTTTTAAACCCTTGGATAGTACGTGAGTGCATGGAAATGGTTGTGCAGGATAAACCGTGAATTCCATTTTCGTGGGCAGGATGTTGCGATTGTTGTTTATTCATGATTTTGTTGGCGTCTATGCAGAGGATTGTGTCGAAATGGTGGTTGTTTGCGAATAGAAAGCGGAGGAGGTCGGTTTGGGTTACGAGGCGGGATGTGGTGTGAGGGGTGTGTGGGATGAGGACTCGGTGTATACCGTTTGACATGAGAGTAAGAAGACTGGGTTTTTTTACAAGTGTAAGATGTTACTGGGTTCTTTTTTTGAGATATGGAGTTGTTGCAACTTGCCTTAAAATCGTTTCATCTTCGTCGATGGTCCATACTCGCTCACTTTCACGAGTCAAGCCAATCGCCTCGCGGACAGGGTGTTGCAAAAAGTCTGCCCGCTGTTGAATGAGGCTGGGGTCCTCAAGTTCTTGATCAAACACAGGCTGCCAAAAAGAAAACCCGTGTCATTACACATGTCGTCTGTGACTTGGACATGAGGGTTATATACTTGGAAGGCTGTATAGGTCAATAAATCCAATCTGCCAAAAAAAAAGAAGGAAAAACAAGAATATGTCAAAAGCATGTCAAATAGATATGAGCACAAGAGTTACGTACACATCAACAATCGAAATAAACTGTTTTTCATCCTCGCTCCATACTGGGACGGCTTGGATGTCGTTTGCCAACAGGACGTCAAAGGTCTTGAATGAAAACATTTTTGTATTATTAAAAACAAATGAAAACAATAGTTTTGGTTTACCTCTTCTACAGTGGTAGAGTCTTTGACGCTGATGAGTGGCCGAGCGGGGAGAGCTTTCAATAGGGTAGATACGGGTGTCGTCTGTATGAATTCAGACATGCTGATGGACGTTCTTTTGGGTAGAAAGACTAGAGTTGCTTAAAACCTTTATTAATCTTGAACAGTGCCAGATAAAAAGGGATGGCGGACAAGGCTTTTCCCTTTTGAAATCATCTGGTCTGGTCGCGTCACTCGTTGAGGATTTCACACCTTTTTGTTGAGGGGGTTTGCGTGCGCGTTTGGCGGTGCTTGCGAGATATCTGTTTTTTTTTACACATTCCGATAGCAAAAACCTTTTTTGACGGAAAGTATATCGGGAGGGTAAGAGTATATTCCGCAACAAACATGCACCACAAAGAATACACCCGGCATTCCACAACCTCCCACCACACAACACCATCCAATACATCCCTCTCATACTCGCATTCCCATCCCCTCCTATCACTCCAAATTGACCCAACATACATCTCGGACGCCTCAATGCCATCCACGATCCTCCCAGAAGATATCATGGTGGGCGTGGATGCTCCCCCGGAGGGTACATACGCGCCATTCTTCTCCCCCGAAAAAAGTGAACCCACTAGATCATTCCGACAGAGTGTAACGAGTGTCGCGAGTTGTCCCAGTACGATGCACTGGAGTGATACGAGTGACTGTGAGGAGGATTTGGAGGTGTTGATGAGGAGGGTTGAGGAAGCTTTAGGAGGCCAAGAAGATGCTGAGGCGAGTTTGTTGTTGAAGGTTCAACAGGTGTTGAGTTTTAGTGATGAGAGTCGACGTGATGGATTGGGGGATGAGGGTTTGGATATACCCAATATGGATCTTTTACCGAATGATACGTACCTATCACCGGCATCCAATACCGTTCATTCTGAGAGTCAATCCAACGTGAAGACGACTCGCTCAGCACTCGACAGCCAGCACCACAACCGTTGAAGAATACCAATCCCCCCTCAGTCCAAACCGCCCCAACAACACATATCAAGTCCCAAAAATCGAATACGAATCCTTTATGGCTGACGACGATACCATTGTCGAGGTACCACCACATCACAACTCTATACCCTTTACTCATACTAATAATGTTAAAACACAGAGAGCACTTGCACCCCTCTTTGCTAAATACGCCCCCTCTCTCATCCCACTACGCTCAGAAGACACCACAAGCGTATCCACGACATCCACCTATGGGGATCTATCGATGGCGAGTTTGGAGTATTTGAGACGGTATGGGTTAGGAGAACAGAGTCGGGTGTTGGATGTTGAGAGGATTCGGAGGTTACCGAAATTGGGTATGCCGGGTATGTGAATGGGGTGTTTGGTGGTTTTGTATTGTATATTCTTTTCTTTTTTTTATTGAAAGTGTAATTTGTGATGGGTTCTGGTGGATGGGTTAGATTTGTAAGGACATTGTTATCGTACATACATCAATAGATGGTATGTATTTCTTCAAGAAACATCCACCTTATGTTAAGCTCCCTGTCTGCATACTACATACAGGGTCGTGTGCAAGTGTGTGCGTGCAGGAAAATGTGTGGGACTTGTGCTTTGGGCGACATTTGAAATCACATCTATTGACACTCTTACAGTTTCCTGTTCAATATAGAGTAATTTTACTATCCAATTGGTGCCTAGACGAAACTACGTCTTGACAAAAGCGATATCTGGCCTGGTGCAGACGGCGAGTACACATAAAGCTTCCAACGGTAGATTTGAATCAAGCAGAGTGGCTACCGTCAAGTGGTATGTCAGTTTTGGAGAGATGGATGGAGATGTCCATTGGGGTCCGTTTTAAGAATGGATGTGAAAACCGTTCTTGTTGATTTTGAGGCCAATGGAGTAGGCGGCAAGGCCATTATCAGTCATTTTGAAATTCTTGGAGTATGGTGATTGTGACGGGTCCGATGGCAGGAGATGGTCCAGCGTTCGGAGGTCATTGACAAACAACAGCAATCAAGATTCCATTGGTTTCGTTCGTAATATGTGCAGTCATCTGCCGTGATTTGTGCGAAATTGTGGTTTTGGATCGTTTTTTGGGGCCAGATGAGGAGATTTGTCGCGGAGGAGGGACGGAAGATGCATGCAACTGAGAGTAGTTTCTCGCCTACGAAGAAGTGCCTGCACAATTGCGCATCAATGAAACTGATGAGTCTTTCTTTGAGAAATACATCAAACTTTGATGCCCCGCCAATCCTAGCCCTGCTAATCCATCAACCAGCTTTAAAAACTTCTGACCTTTACAGAAACCTAAAATTCGGTTCTGCCGCCAAATGTGACGTATATGCCGCGGAATGGAGAAAAGTCCACCCTCGCCGAGTTTCGCGGAAGACGGCAAAACTAGTCGATCAAGAAAAGTTCCTAGGCAGAAAACTCATCTCCTGCTGCATGGTATATAAAGTCAAACGAGCTGCCGACAACTCGATTCAATGCCACAAAGCCCGAGTTGTCTTTTGTGGACTTTTGTAGAAAGACGACATTGACTATGATGGAATGTGCCAGTGTGATGAATCCTTTTTTTGCATATGCAGTCAGCAGAGGTTTTCACGTTTTATCTACTTGACGATCGCCATTTCTGGACTTGGAGCTGAATGAAAAGAATGTTTACAGTACCAGACGCCTATGGCAAAACCTTTTTCAACCCTAACTGCAAAAGGGGGAGATGCTCCTGCAGAAAAGCTCTTTACGGCCTCCCGGTATTGGAACAACAACCTTTACAAAACGCTCTTTGGTAGAAAAAGATTCAAAATTACAATTTGAGAGGAATCATGGCAGACGACTTGCCTATCGAAGAAAAAAAGTACTGAAATCATGATTGCCGTAGTTGTAGATGATCTTCATTGCTCGCCCCGCCTGTTGCCATCGGACGTATCAAAGCTACGCTTTTTTCAAGAACTCAAAATAACTGATGATGGCATTGCTGACTACTACATCGCCCTCGAAATCATCAACAAAACATTGTTTTTTACATCCAGCAAAACTGGATATTGACAATCTCGCAAAAAACGCTCGTTTGAGGGATTCAAAAGTCGCGCATCATGGGACATCTCGACACAATACTTTAAAAAACAGAACTTGCTGACACTTGACGCTTAAACGTTTCTGCTTGGTTTCAAACCTATCGGCAAGCTTCATATGGTTTGCAAAACCCGATATCGCATTCATTATCCTAGCTCGCTTACGTGTCTTGCCCCACTGAGAAACATTCTGACAATGCTATACTCTTTCTACGCTACCTCAAAGTCACAAGAAGACTTGGATTGCACTACCCCACGACTGGCGGATGGGTATTATAGTTTTTCTGGATTCCGACTATGCTACTGATGTCGATACTCGCCAATACCCGTTTCCTCACTTGTGAAAAACCGCTATTTCCTGGTCTTTTAGTCAACAACGCACCATCGTCTTATCCATCATAGTAGTTGAATATATGAATGTGACTACCCCTGCCCAAAAAGACCATTCATGTCTAGTTCACTTTCCCAAAAGTATACGTGAACACTCCCAATCTATCCTCACGTGACCAATACCGATAGCAAAGGCGTGGGGGCAAAAACGTAACACGTCACCAGGATGCATGGTTTGTGATGGTTCTTATTCATTGCGCATCCACTTTGCGCATTCTACGAACAAATACGGTCCGACACATGTCTACACAGCCCTCACCAACGATCCAGCATTTAAAAGATGAGATATCGTACACGCGGTATCTTTCTATATGGAATCGCATAGTGCGGTACCCCGATAACCGTATAATAGAATGGTAAAAATAGTGATCTGTAGTGGATGGCGTGATTGGGTATTGATGTGGATGTAGGGATGTAGTTGGACATGATGTTCCTAATCCGTGTTTTTCGGTGACGTTTCCTTTTGATACGATAAATGTAAGTTGCATGACAAATGGCAACTTAGAATGTAATGTTCATTTTGGGGGTTTTGTTTAGAAAACGACCACAATGGTATGTGAATATGCACAAGGGCCACATGAACGAATGTATAGTTTTGCTGCGGGGGGTTATGATAAATCCAAACATGCCACGTACGTAAAACCCCAAAAAGAGAGTTGAATTGGCAAGTTTTAAATGTTTAATGGGTTTGTTTTTTAGGATATTGGATACCGCTCAACAGGAATTATCAGAGGAAGCGAGATTAACGGGTGGGAAATGGGTTTGGTTGTTGGAAAAGGAGCATGAAGGGATTAGTGAGGTAAAAGAGACGAAATGTTTTGAGTAATGTTGAGGGAGGATTGACATGTTTTATATTGTAGTTGAAGTGGTCACGAAATCGGTTTATGCCGTTTTTGGTGTTGGATCCCGTTGTGGATAACCAACCTCTTTCACGAGACGCCGAAGGTAAACCCCCCCCCCCCCCCCCCCCCAAAAAAAAACCCTCATAAGTTTGAAAATATTAATAATTTTTTTTTTTTTTGGAGACGATTGGCAACATTCAGAATCGGTTGACACCCCCAACAAATGACCGTATTGCCCAAGGCCAAGTGCTGGTACTGACGGTTCACTACCTATGGAGGACGGTGGTGGGGTTATAAGAAGGAAGATTGTTGGAAAACACTTAAAAAAG